>NW_017277600.1:186792-217390 GCF_001594065.2 Cyphomyrmex costatus | reverse complement strand
ATATATATATATATATATATGGTATTAGGCTTACCGTTTATCCTTATTATTATTGTTGTTTGCATCGCCTGCTTTCTTCGACGTTGGCCTCGTGGAAGGTGACAAAGTGAGATTCTGCAATACTCTTGATTTTACTTCTTTCCTAACTGATCTCGTTCTCTGCTCATTTTTACCTGCCTCTATCTTATTCATCACAGCGTCCCACCGTCCACCCTTTCTAGTGGATCTCTGAGAACGTCTCGCTTCCTTTTCCGCATCATCTTTCGAAGACGACTCGATCATTGCCTTGATCTTCGAGACAACATTTCTCTTTGGCATTTTATATTTTTTCAAAGGCATTGTATCGGCTTTGCTCTGTGGTTTGGGCCTGATATTTTCATTCTTCTCAACCTTTTCGATTGTTGTGACTTCGACAGAGTTTGTCGTGTCGTTCATGTTGCTCGTTTCATCTGATGACGCCTTTGCTGGACTCTACACATACACAGATGTTTTTAAAATTCCAAAAATTTCTTCCCCATAACTAATTGTAAGTCTGGCCTTGGCTCCTGAATACTCAGCCAAGAACTCCGTGTTGATGGTAGCGACACCGAATTAGTCGATGGCCTAGCAAAACTGGTAGTTACACACACAAATACAAGCTCATGTCTGTGTGCTCATTTTCGGACCGAAGGCGAGCACACAGACATGGGTTCATGCTTGTGTGTGTGTATAGCGCCTCGCCATGGTAAAAGGCCGAACTAATAGGCGTGGAAAAGTGATGTTTTGATCAGTTTTGACGACAAAATTTTTCTTGCGTGCCACTTCATCAATATTTGCTTATTTGTGAAAATGTGATTTCCCTCGTACTCGTGAAAGTCCTAAAAATTAGCGGAAACTGCAGTTATTGTGAAATTTTATACGTAAAAGCGTATATTTCACTCGTTTCATCAGCTGTTAAACTGTGTGATTTTGCCCGAGTATAGACTCACTTTACGTGACTTTTACGACCATTTACTGACTATCAGAGGAGGAAAGGACAGTTTCCATCAATTTTCACAAGTGTTTTTGAGCGATCTCGCCTTTTAAATTTATCCAAATTGTTTTTATTAAAAAATGGGACGCAAGAAAAATTAATGTGTTTTTCTCGCCTATGACGTCACAATTCCAACATGGCCGTCGCCGGTATTCAGGAGTCTCAACCAGTTTACGTGAACAGTTAACGTACCTGTAAGTAATCCATAATAACGTTCGCCGCAATAGGCGAGGGCTGGCTCCTCTGGGAGAGTTCGGTATCTCCGGTATCAGGAGTATGGTCATCATTCTCTTCCGGCGCTTGCTCACCAGGCGCCTGTAGCTTGTCCAAGTCCGAGTAAATTCCACTCGAATCCATTTCTTCTCCGGTGAAGCTGGGGCATACGCGTTCGCCTGGTGCACAAAACAGCGTACCGTCGATTACTTGCGCCTTCCTATCGCCCCGCACGATCTCCTCGTGTGCGTCCGCATCACTCTCGGTGAAGAAATCCGAATCGGTCATCGGATCCTGCCGGCAAGGCGCAGGAAGATTGACCGGCGGCACTGCCATAGATGGTGGATCCGCACCGCGGCTGGCTGGTCTCGAATTCTCGCCGTCTCCCTGATAGCCCGCTTCCAGACTAGTGATGCTTGTGACTGATGTGACGAAGCTTACTGGCACGGTGTTACCTCTGATCGGCTCCACGGGTTTAGGGTCGAGTGGTAGTTCTTCCGGCGAGGGTGTTCTCTCAGTACAGCCCTCCTCCGCGGGTTCCACGTCGACTAGTGGTCTCGTCGAAGCGGACGCCCGGGTCAACGCCAATTTCGAGCCGGCCGATCCAGTGAGATTCTCGCAGGATGGTGTCCTGGAGCATTCCAACGCCACCGTGAAATCGGTCATCTGGTCGGGCGTCAATATACCGAGACTCTCGTCGTGTTCGAAGGAGTTCTGTTTGTTCAGCATCAAATAATGCGGAGCTGCGCTGGCATCACTGTAACTGCCCAGAGCCGATTCTACGAGACAGGTGTCACCGACATCCTCGATCATGCTCAGCTGCGATTCTTCAAGTAGCCTGTCATAACGAAACAACGTACAACATAAAGTATTCGTGAGTCCCCCTAATAGAACCGCACTTGAAACGTGTGTATTATGATCAATACCGGAATAAACTGCTTTTCTCCTCGCTGAGATGCACCAGTTGTTGCACATCGTTCTTGTCGATGTCCCATGCGGGTGATATCGTGTATGTCTGATCTGCTGTCGAATCAGCTGAAACACGAGGTTGCGTTTCGCACATGTTAACATCAGAGCATATCTGTGTATTTAATTAATTATAAATATGCGAACGTGAATTACTTTTGATGGTGGGCGAAGACGTTGTGAATCCCGTGAATTCCCGCGGAGTGGGGGATTCGTCCTCGCTGTTAAATTGAAAGCATCCCGAGAAGATAGTTGATCGGCGACTTCCCGTCAGGAGCCTCGATGCCTCGAGTACTCTCGATTTCGGGAAGAACGACGGTCGTGCTGCTCGTGGAACAGGTATCCGACTCTCCCCTACGTTCTGCGAACAAGAGAACAGCGGATGAGAGGTATGAGCGCGCAATTTCTTGAGTCACGCAAAGATTATCATGGTAGAAATAATAAAAAAATGAGCCTCTCTAGTTATAATTAATTATTTGCTTAATTACTAGAGTAGTAATTTTATACAAATAAATATATTTTTCTTTTTTTCAAGGCCTGGTCCGATTTGATGCGAGGTGGAGTCCATTGCCCTTGGCCTACCTCCAAATAATAACTCCACCCCTTGAGAAATGAATCAGAAATGTCTCTGATAGTTGGTTAATTTAATTTTAGTTTGTAACATCGTCTAAACGCGGATAACTGCGTGATTTTATACGGTTCCTTCTTTTCGCCACGTAACGGATACATGCAACGCTAAGCGACGATGAGCACGAGATAATTACGACTAATTACCAAGCTCGTTTTCTTTCCTCGGAGAGGCGCGAGGTATATTGATGTCACCACTTAAATGTTCAATAACTCAGCGCCGGAGTTATTTTTCTTTCTTCTCTGTCGATCCAAAGTGTACCATCAGAACGAGGCAAAACTGTGCTAGCGTGTCTACGAATAATAGCAGATATCGTCGATAGCTCTCCCCGTTCTGAGAAACGGGACAGCACGTAACCGACGAGTGCGTGCGTGAGTTCACCGACGATAGAACGCTGAGCATGTGGACGGGACTGAGAACTAGGTTACTGCGAACCGCTACACGGGTCGGGCTCCCGACCGTGAATTACTGGCGGATCCTCTTTTCCTATTGCCGAACTGCGCGTATTAAAATTTTCGTAACCGCGATTGTCGCCGCGCTAATGGTTAAACGAGAAGAAAAAAATTGCACTGAATTTATATTATAAATTATAAATGACAGTGGTAATAGCGCTGCTCATCATGCAGTGGCGTCGAATAATCTGTCCAATTTATCTAAGGTAATCAGGCCAATTTATCTAGAGGCGTGCGCCAAAGTGTAAACAACGCAACGGAAGTGCATAGTTTTTCAATATATCACGACATATCCGTCGTTTGAACGTACGCACGAGCGTGACGATTTTTTCATCTCGCGTCTACATCATTAGAGATTCTAACGGAATCCGGCCATGAGCGATTTTATCAAAATTCTATACATAAGAAAAATATATATATATATATATCCTATTTTAATTTATATTGTTTCACTTTATAACTTTACTTACTCTATAACTTTTTGATTATTAATACATAAATGATACATTTATAAAGCGATAAGATCTAATTTGCAAACAATTTAAATGTTCTTATCAATGAAGTAAACTGCTCTTATAGACAATTTACTTATCTTTGATTTATTCTTGGAGCTACAAAACTATTTTTACTTTAATCTATAACTTATATACTTTAATTAAGATTATACAATAAGACAGTAAAAGTTAGAATGAGATAACATACATACACAGAGAGAAAGTATTTATATCTTTCTCTTTCGTAGAATTTTGATAAAATTGGCCATACTGTATTATAATTTTAAAGTTATAGATTGAAATAAAAATAGTTTTGTAATCCAAAAAAGAGTATGAATCAAATATAAGTATAAATTGCCTACATTAAAAAGAATGATGTTACATCAGCAGCATTATTTTCATTAAAATGGTTGATTCAATAATAGTATTAATGTAATAAATAAGATTTTATTTAAACAAGAGTAAGATATATTTCATCAATAGTATTATTGAATTAACAAAATTATTTTTAGCTAAAATAATGCTGTTGATATTTTTGTCAGTGTATAAAAGCAGAAAACCTCGTGGATAATCTCTCGTCTACATACAATATAGAAACTCGCTATAACATTGCTGCAATGTTTACAATGTTGCAGCAACATCGCTGGAATGATCTGTGCTGTACAAGTAGTGTACGCACATTTCGTTAGAATCAACAGAAGTTACACGAAGCGGTAACGTAATGGGTCAGCAATCATCACGGTCACACCTTTTTCCCGCCTGCGCCTTTCACATCCTTATAGATTTATTATTTTCTATCGTTATCAAAATATCCATTTTCTCGGTGCTTCGCGCGAGGTTGCGCCTAAGTTATTATGGTATATTTGCTGGCGCCGTCCGAGCACGAGGCGACGACGTGTTGTCGCGGCAATAAAATGCCAAGGTGGAAAAGAAAAAAAAAAAAAGCAGCGAGTCAGCGTCGCGATAGAGCCGTACTCTCGTGTGGCCGCGAGGAAAGGGAGAGCGTGTGAGCGGCGAATTAAAAAAATTTGTGAATAAAATTTGCATGCCGAGCGAGCGGCTCCCGGCCACCCGGTATGCAAAATGATGCCGCCGCAGCAAAAGGCTAAATCTCGCGCTCGGGTTTATCCGCGAAGCTTAATTCTTAAAGCGGCAATTTGTGTCGACGCGTGTTCAACAGTCATGGTTTGTTACTTTTCCGAGACGGGGAGGAGGGGGGGGGGAGAGACGAGGAAAACCGCCCACCTTAATATATACCATGATGTGCCAAGTGCAGCCTAGCGCGTCCGCGCCCCTTGGATGAATTACAAGGCAATCTAATTTTTACGGCACTCATCAAGTTTAGAGCAAGTCGTCGAGTGATATAAAATATACTTCTTCTCTCCTTTCGCTCGCCTAGAGGCGAAATCGCGGTGAAAATATACCAGCGCGCGCGTATACCACATATCTCTATTCAGGTAGAAACTTAAGATCGTATTTTATTACGGAATTCCCATGCCGCAATTATCGGCTTGTATGTCACGCAATTAAGATAATGCGCGCGGCAGCGTGACTTGTAACACTGGCTATATATCGACGGCGTAGTTGCCGGCAATTGATTATAATTCCAATGGAATACATTCCCGCGTCCGTGTGGCACGCGTTTACGATCGACCGCGCCGAGCCTCTGTTCATGAATCCAACAAATAAGATCGAAGCTACCACGACGACGCGAGTAGCGTTGTTGATGAGAGAAGCTTCCTTTTTTTTTTCCATCCGTTTTCAGTGCTCTTTCGAGCAAGAAACATATCGACCGATGTTCAGAGTCCGTTTTTTATTTCGAGACTGCCCGAAGTAATGTCTTAAGATGTTAACACGATTCTCTGATTGGTTCATGACATCTCAAGATTGCACTTAAGACGGTCTTAAATAGAAGAATTAAAAGTGCTTTCCACGTATGCCCGTTTTTTTTACTTCAAAGTCGATTAAATCCAATGTCGAATCTTGCTCTCTTCACCTTTTTCTAATTCCTAGAACTAGAAAAAGAAGAGTCGGTTGAAACGAATTATAATCAACCTCATTCTATCTTTTTTGATATTCAGACAAATTTTGAACAGCAGAGACAGAATGAAACTTGTGTTGACTGGTGTAACTAAGCGGAAAACACTTTTTGATTTCTTACCGAAAAGCACTCAAAATTGAAAAAAGCCCTCGTCACGCCACATTAGATCTGTTATTCTCAGTTGAATTTTTTGCACGGTTTATTTTTCCCCTTTTTTCACGTTAAAATGAAAAAAATAAAGATGAATTGTGCAAGATCTCAGTGCTAAAAAAGAACAAACCTATTGTAAACACAATGAATCGTTATATTTCTGTCGTTTAGCAATTTGAAGAAAGATGAAATGACCATTGTGTTACACGAGGTGTTACACTTTGTTGGAAAACACCATTTGTCTACCTGTTAGGCGGACAGTAAGCTCGGAGTTACGTCTGTTTCCAGAATCTTGGCAAGGGATTGCGTCTACATACACATTAGCGACTTCACTTATCGGATGTTACGTAAGAGGCGGAGTGTTGAACCGCGTTATCGGTGTCAATGTCAACAATACACACTATGAACATCGTATTGTAGTTTCATCATTGTGCGGTTAATGGATGGGAACGTGACAAAATCTTACACACCTGACCGCCGAGTATTGCACTTTAAACCGCACAGAAATCAATCGGAATGTACATAATATAATCCTCGTAGAGATAAGCTATCGCAAAAGTTGTTTGTCGTTATTTGTTAACATATCCGTCACGTGTCCACGAGCTCAAACAAAATCGACAGCCATCCGATGGGCAGAAAGACACTGCCGACTGCCAGGCTCGCGTCTCTCCGAGCCTGCATATAAAGACACGCATTTATAAACGCCCGCCGTAAAACCGTAATTAATTTCAATAGAACCCATTGATGACACGGTCTTTCTCGACGAGATCGCCATATGCGAGGAGGAGGCAGGCCACTTGTTCTATCCCATCCATATAGTCACGTCTCACTGTTTCCCATTGACTCGCGCAACTCGCAACAAGTATTACCACGCGATATTTCGAAGAGAAGAAGAAACGTACCCTGTGTCATTGGCATCTCTCGCTGCGCGCGGCACTGACCAGTGAATGCCAGTGACCAGGTCGCGCGGCGCGCATCTCCCCACGGGCCACCACAACGCGGCGATGCGCCGAGTTTTTCCGCCGACGCGGCGCGAAACGCACGGGAGGGTGGGAGGGGAAGCAGCGAGGAAGGCAAAACAATATCGCGCGGCGCGGCGCGTTGAGCTCGCGAAGCGTCGGAGGATCGATAGCGACTAAACGACAGGCCGCGATCGCGTCGCGGTCGACGCGGCGTGGCGTGTAGTACGACAATAAAACGTTCCGGATTCGCTTCGCGATCCCCGGCTACACCTGCCGCATGCCACCACCGCCGCCGCCGCCGTCGTCGCTGCCGCGACGACCGCCAGGCGCGTAGCGAGCGACGATGACGATCACTCTATCCTGTCGGAACACGGCCGGTATATTCACCAAGCCGTGAATCCGCGGGTCGCGTCGCTCACCAGCGAGTGGCCGCTGTGTGTACAACCAGCAGCGTCGAATTATCCGTCATTATGCGAAGCAGGCTGCTTGACCGCTCGATATCGTCGCATCGCGACGTACGTATAGTAGTTTTCAAGGACACTTTGGCGAAAATACAAACCGGAGCAAGTCGAGTGTAAGCGGGAGAGTAACAGGAACGATATATATGAGAAATTTCTAAGAGGCGAAAATTGAAATAAAATGATATATGGAAAAAAAAATCATATAAACACTTCTACGTTTCAATTTTGTCCCAATTTTTTTCTCTTAGACTATATACTCGTTATATGTAATCCCTTTTATTTTAAGACCGTCTCGAATAATTTTTTAAGACATCAATACGACTCCTCTGATTGGTTTGTGACATATATCAAGTCTGTCGTACATTCTGTAATAAACCCGCGTCACTTAAGTTTTAATAAGCCGTAAAAGATTGACAGCCGAATGTGAGAATAATAATCCGCTATGATCAGTCAATTTCTTACGGCTTGAGAGTCTTTAGTAATGGCATATTGTAGAAAACTTATGTATTTAAGACAGTCAGGTAAATATTGTATTATATAAGAACCGACTATGAATACCAGTCTTAGAAGCTTCATTTACGTTTCTGTCACTTTCCCCTTAGGGTCATAGTACACTGAAAAAACTTAAGCAATAAGACTTGTAAGTAGTAAGAAAATTAACATATCGAATTTGCTTGAAGAACCTTAAAGATCTATAATGAATGTAATATGGTATAATAAGATGTAAGAAATCGATTACGGTTGAAAGTGAGAAGAATAATCGGACTACAATTGGTCAATTTCTTACAGCTCAAGCCGTGATCACATTAGCGATTGCACAATTGCGATTTTCAACCAGTTGGAACAAAAGCGATCTCTCGATGACTACCTTATTGCCTTGATCGATTGAAAAGCAATCACTAATTGCTAATCACAATCGCGCAATCGCTACAGTGTGATTACGGCTTAACGGTTAGCTACGCAATGTTACTCTCATTGTAGACAACCTATTACGTTATGGCCTTACGGTCTCTACTGTAATTGGCCAATTCGCTTATTGTATAAACTCTTCTGTGTGCCACACACAGCTTACATTTGACTTGCATTCCGATTTTTATTTTCGCCAGGGCGACATTTCCTTCGGCTTACCTATGGGATTACCCGTCTCTTGCATCGCGCTTGTCTATATTATTTGAGTAGGAAAGATCGGACGATTCGCGAGATGCGTGCCTGTAGCAATATTTGCGCGCTATAATGTACGCATCTATAGCTTAGTTCAGAGAGAAAGTCTCGAGAGAATTTTCAAGAATCTTCTTTACGGTCTTCCCACGCGTTGGCGGTGAAATTGACGTTAACTGTGAAATCAATCTAGTCGTCGTCGGAGCGAGATTTTCTCAAAGTCCGACCTTTGGTTTAATTTAAAAGGAAACAAATAAAAGAGAGGATAAAACACGATTTCCTCGATCGCATCCCTGAGGCCCCGACGCATTCATTATCCGGCGTCTGTCACGTTGCGAGGACTGGTGTTGGCGCGCGGGTATCGTGCGTATTCTCGCGTGCGGTAAATGGAGCACTGGGAAATTCGCCAGTGTCCAGATTATCTATCCGCGTCTGCGCCGTGGAACGCGTGCTCTAAATTATGTAAAAGTAGCATCGTACCTCGTCCTCGCTCGTGCATGCGATCCAGCTGTGATATTATTTCGCGACGTGTATCGCCATTTACCTTTTTCTTCTCCCACCCCCTCCCTCCCCATGAAGCGTACACTTGGGATTGCGCGCGAGCGAACGCGGTTCGGCGGACGTACTGAAATTGAACAACCACCTTCTACCCATGACCGTTGATAAACCGAGAATCACACACGATTCGAAAATCGCAAAGTGACCTTTCCCTCGGCAGGCGATTCTATATACCCGATTCAGCGAAACACGAAAGATACAAATATATAACTATAATATCAAGCAAAGCGAGGAATATTGTTTCCGTTGTTATTTGCCCCCGTCGGAGTATTATAATGCCATTACAAACCCCTTCCTCTCTGTCGTTCGCATTAATTCAAAACCGCGACCTACGACGTCGATATAAGTTCACAACTATTTCGCTCGACGCCGCCGACGGTTATTATATATCTTTTCAAGCCGGAAACGGAGTTTGCCCGGGAAAACGAATACTCTCGCTCGATAGGAAATAATAACAAACATCCGTTTATACTCCGAATCGGCGATATATTATAATCGCAAATGTCGGCAAATGGAAGGGAGAAAAAGAGATTCGACGTTATTTGCGCTGCACTTTTTTTTCCTTCTCTCTCTCTCTCTCTCTCTCTCTATTAACCCTTTCGTTCGGGAGATTTACCTTGGCCATGTCGTGGGTGGGACCTCGACGATTCGGCACTCGGCTCTTCCCAGTCGTTCCCAGTTGTCCGTTCGTCGTTTGCGACTGATTCCAACGGGAGGGTCCCCAGTCACATGCCCGTCGCCGTGTACCCGCACGCGAAAGGCTCGCACCGGATCGCCGCTGCGCAGCTGAACCGTCGACGACGCACGGCGTAACGGATTTCGTCGCGGATAACGCGACGCCTCGCGTCACACCGCCGTTCCCTCGCAAGCGCGACGACGCTCTCAACGTCGGCGACGCCGACGACGGTGTTATTGATCGACGCCGTGCGGAGGCGTCGCTGTCCGCCGCTGTATCGCGTCGGGCGGCGGGGGGTGGTGGGATCGCCATCGCCGGCGATCAGGGGAAGCGTCAGCGAAATATTTTCAGGATGGACATTCGGGGGATTGGTGTACGCGGAGGAGCGAAGGGGATCGCAGAGCCGAAAATGAATCGTGTTTCAAATACGTTTGTAATTACTACGACGTTTCATTACTACTAAGCGCCTTTCGAGCCTTCCTATTCTGATATACCGATTACCATCAAAACACTGTGTTGCGCGCGAAACATCTAACGTCAACATATCTCCTTCTCTGTTTTCCATCTCTCTCTCTCTCTCTCTCTCTCTCTCTCTCTCTCTCTCTCGTTTTCTCCCTGTTTTAGTAATAGCTCGCCTGAAAGCGGAGGAAGTACAAATGTAAACGAGTTACTCGGTGTGTTGGCAAAGAAACTTTCTAGGCCCCTAAAAATAACACGTTCCTCGCTAATAATAAAACCACAAAGCGCCGTTGAATGTAGTACAAAAAAGTTTTAGGGCTACCCTTCTGTTCGCAACCTTGGGATGTATAGGTATATACTTTCCCCTGAGTCACGAGCCTATGCGATGTACTGGACAAGGGGGATGCGTGATTCATCATCTACGCTGTCATTCTATTTTTTATTTTCTATATCACAGTACATAGAAGAAACGGTAGTCAAGTAGTAAGACATAAGCAGTAAGGAAATCAGCATATTGAATTACATACATTTACCACAGTATAGAGATACTGTGGTTGCCAATTCGCGCTTACTCCTTTACTCTCTAAATTTTTTATTTCAAAGTGAATCTCACTTTGAAGAGTGAAATCTCTTAAGGATTGAAAATTGAGCCACTGTTTTTCAAGACTGGCTTTTGATTTTCACTTTTTAGAATGAGATTTCACTCAAAAGAATTTAGAGAGTGTACGTTTTACCACTTAAAATTTTTTGTGTGCCACGGCTTTAATCGTCACGCGTTACAATTGCTTCGATGAAGAACACATTAATCGATATCGACGTTTTTTGTATTGTCCGCTCGATTCGAATACCGCGTGCGTCGCCATCGGTTGAAGAACGCGAGAATGAGAGACAGATTCTATTTGATTCCATTTGTCGATAATGTCGATTCCTATTTTATCTCTGATTCACGCGTTACAAATCTAATTTAGAAATTTATTTTCTTTAAAGTTTACCAAAGATTATCACAATATACGTCTGTGAACATTGATTTTTCCTGCTCCAAGGCACGTTATTGTGGAACTGTTTAAAGTGGATTTCGATTAAAATTATTCTGTCTTTCCTAAAATATACAATAGAAATCAAGGAAATAATTGAACAATTCCAATTAAAATCTATTCTAAATAATTCTATAATAATACATGCTCAGAAGTGACTTCGACTAATTTTGGTTAACTTCACAGAGTCGACTATTAATTAAAAGAAATTAATCCAAAATTACATAGCAAAATTTCTAGCTATTTATTTCATTCCTTTTAGTCTTTTTTCTGTATAAAATAATGAGAGAGAGAGAATTCAATAATTTTATTTTTATTACTAGATATTATTAATACAGATATTACTTGACAAATGAAAAATCATCGATTAATAATTAGATTTCGCTCGTTTTTTACAACGCAAAGTATAAAGAAACAACGATTGAAATCGAGCGGTAAAAAGATTTCTTTATATAACATAAATTTGTAATTTACAATGTTAGTATAACATAAGACTTATGTTATACTAACATTGTAAACTATAAATTTATTTTACACTATATAAAAAATATCTTATTACCGCTCGATTTAGATCATCGATTAATGTTTATATTTATATTTATTAACGTAGTAACTTCAATTTTGATTTACCCCTTATTATTTTTCATCTTTTTCTAGTTCTATACAGAGTTAATCTATATTGACAGAAATAAACATAAATTAATGAGAAATTCGCTCGAAATCATTCTACATAAAATAAATTAAGTCTTCATTTCTTGTATGATAGAATTTTATTTAAACAGGTACTTTATCTGTAAGAAAATCTATCGAAAAAGAAAAAAGAGACAGCTCAAATGTTCACGGAAAATTATATTTCATACGAATGAATGATTCAAGAACACATTGATAAAATATTGTCGAATTGCAATTTAATGGACCTGCGAATGGCAATTAATAAGAATATTATTACAAAATGCTCACCTGAAGCGGATAAAATTTATTTGCCGATGTGATTACATTAGTAATTTTCAAAGATTTTATAATTATCTCTTCTTCCCCGTTACAAACAAGTATTGACGTAATTAAATTCACAGAAATTGCAAATTCCATGTAATTGACTTCTGACACACATTTTTTTTTGTAAAATCACGGAAAATATCTCGATAATTCACTATTAACTGTAATACGAGTTCTTTTTGCAATGATTTTTTAAATTGATATTACAACATGATTGTTCAGCTAAACGATATATACCTCTGACGCACATTAGATAACATTCAGGACGAGGCTCGTGCTTGCGTACGTCCAGATGTTAAATTTTATCGCGTCAATTAAGCATTTGATAACGAAATCAATAGCGTTCGTTATTTCTCTCTCGTTTAAGTGCGGGAAGTTGCGCGATCAGGATTCCACCAATATACGAAAGGAGAGTCTCGTCACGCGAAAAATCAACATCCGCATCTGCGTAACAATAAAGTACAAATTCCTCACGCGGACCGGCAAAAAAAGTTTACTTCGCGAACGTTGAGCAATTTAAGTATACGGCCGCGTATATATGGTAGATATGTATATAATGTGTGCCGAGAAACGATCGCGCTTTGTGTGGTCAAGGTAAGGATTTCATAACTCCGACACCGTGGCGACGTCCACTCGTCAAGGAATACGATTCAGTGCTGCACGATCGGTATCGAGAAGACGTACCTCTCCGGTACGTACGAGTTTGAATGGAGAAACATTTGAACTAACGAATCGATAACGGGTCGTCGCGTCCGTCTATTATTGAAAGTATTTTTACTTTAACTTTCATTTGAATTTTTATTCTCATGCTGTGTGGAGTGTTATTTATTTCTTATGACCCTTCGGTATCACACATTACGTTTTATCACATGTATAACATACTACTGTATGTTGTTTAAAAATATCGTGTATAAAAGAATATATTTAATAACTGTTTTTCAATCGAAATGTGAAATATTAAGAAATTTAAAGGTAACGAGCAAATATATTAGTATCAATTAGTGCTTTTCCGCAAGAACTACAATGTAACACATCAGTGATCATTTCATTTTTGTTTAACGTTAGTAAACAAAGAATAATGACTTACTGTATATATTAGGCTGGTATCACATTTGTCGTACGACAAAGATATTTGAAGTTTATTGAATAGTTACAGGATAAAGAGATCCGACAACTTTTTCTTGCAGCCAATCAATAGGCTTGGTATGCTTTGTCGTACGACAAATGTAATATTAGCCTTATATTATCGTGCAGTCATCTGTGTCTCTTGCTAGAGAGCATCCTTTATTAACCCTAGAATGCTATGATACGTAAATTTTACGTACAAGTGAGCGAGCTCGTTGAGCATTAAGTTATGCCTTCATTAGGAGATCCAATATCGGCCATGCTAAAAGATAAAACAAACGGAGATATGATTTTAAAAATTCTCTTACACATACACACACAACGCATTAGTTGAACTACCAGGTGGTCGATATTATATACCAGTGATAAGTGATTTCCATTTTTTTAAAGCTTTGTGTTATTATTTTGTTGTTATATATTTTATTAATCTGTTTGAGTGTCATGAGGAAACACACAATTTAATTACTTACTATTATAATATAAAGAGATAAGGGCAATGAGCCAATAATTATTAATTTTGAGCCAATAATTAATAATTATACTCATTACCCTTATCTCTTTATATTAGTTGTTAAATACATATTGAGCCTTATCACAAACATTTGAATTACTTACTCCATATCATTTCAACATTGAATTTGATAATGTACTTATTATTTCTTTTTGTTTAAGTTGCTTAATATGAAACGTGTAAAAAAACTTGATACATTATGTTAATTAAGAACGTCTTTTTTGCAGGGAATGGAAGAGTTACTTTTACAGTTACTTTTACAGTTACTTTTTATAACAATGTGGTAACAATGTTGCAATTTTTTATGAATGTAATTATAACTAAACGCTTAAGAGAGGCTAGAATAATTTTAGCCTCTTAAGCGTTTAGTTAGTTATCATTATAGTCATAAAAAATTACAACATTGTTACCACATTGTTATAAAAAGTAACTATAAAAGTAACTCTTCCATTCCCTGCTTTTTTGTACATAAAATTTACGTATTAATATAGCAGTATTATATCACTCTATCGACAGTTTTCTAGAGTTAATAAAAAAGTTATAACATATAAAATAAAAGAAATGATCGGGTATATGATATCCTTAATGACACCGAAGGGTGCTGGTCTCTTAATTGATCTCGTTCGATTCACTGATTCACGTGCTGCTCTTCCGTGACGTTCAAACCTTCGCGAACGAAGGTATGGCGAACACCGTGTAAGGGATGAGCCATCGACTCGATCGGTTTCGTGAGCTCGGTCGTCTTCATGAGTAAGTAGTCAATTTGAACTCTCGCAAGCCGATCGCGCGTCGGCATGCATCCGAAATCGTTCGAACTTGTTCGCGATTCGCTCCGAAGCGCTAACGAGAAATGGTTATTAAATTGCAAATCGTCCACATCCGCTTCTGCGAACAACGGGCCGCCTTATGCGTCACTACGGCACCACCATAGTGCATATAGAGTGCATATAGTTTATAGCGCGGATATTGGCGAGAATAATCTTTCCTTTACATAGGAATGATTTTTTGCCCAGGTACTTATCTGAATATAGATCTGGAAGTAATTTTGTTGGACCATCAAATTAAATAACTATGTGGGGCGCTCCAACTGGAATGTCAAAACTTTGCAGCATTGCTCATCATGCTTGAAATTCCGATGTAATTATTTTGTTTTAACAAAATTATTTTCAGATCTGTAACTCCAGCTATATTTAGATATTTCAGCAAAATTGTTCTTTCTCCGTGTATGCATGCATAAAAGTTATTCTCGATGCCAATGATAATAAACTTATACTCGAAGAATTGATCGACGAACATTAAATGTGTATGTAACATCTCCATAGTTGTTTTGTCCTCTTGTTTTAGCTGACGTTTTGCATTTGATTGTGAATCCATGCATTGTCGACTCGATTCGAAAGCTCTTTGTACGACTCGCGCGAGCATTACATTCCTCCTAGTTCCAAGAAACGTGCCTTACACTTCCACGGAAATTCTCTCTCCCTACAAACTGTATATATTGCACTTTGCGAGTTTATAAAGTTCAAAGTTAGCCAGAAATTGGGAGTCGATCGATAAAGATATACCGTCGACTATTCCTGTTTGGAACATCGATTTACATTTGTTTGGTTATTAATAAGATGTTATATTTAACTTTATCATGAATTAATGAGACGTTCTAACAATAATTTAAATAGTTTTTATAAATTAATAAAAAATGTGTTAACAAATAAAAAAAAATTATAATTCTAATTTCTTTGTGAAAAATTCACATTTTTTTACTCTGTGTGTTGCGAGAGAGATATTTACTAATTTATTTTCTTGTTTTCCTAATTTTTTTAAATAGCACTTTATTATTTTGCCTTACAGTTTTATTAAAGTTTCTTTCTTTAATTTTTTTAACGATCTATGAAAAATCATAGAATGATATTTCGGACATTTGACAAGAATAAAATGCATACGCGACACATTGTATGTATAACATAATATCTGCACATGCGTGCAAATTTCGCAAATTTTGCGAAATGTAGAAGCTGCACGCAAAACAGAGTTTTAAAAACATTCACAATTTTTGTTCTCTCTCTCTCTCTCTACGCTAGAATTTTATTTCAAATCTACATATTTATGTAAAATTTTAAATAAAATAATTATACAATAAAATTTTTGAACGCGCGCATAATATTGTGTATAAATATCATCATTTTTTGGCGAAACGCATACACATGCACCATAAAAACATCACGTATTATATATAATTATATAAATAATATGAGTGTTATAATTATATAAATTATATCAGAGTGTTATGTAAATGATTATATAAAGCAAATATACATAACATAAAGTATGAAAATACTCTGTCATTAAGTTTTATATTTACATATACATATGCGCATTCGTCCGTTAATTAGCGAAGTAATATTATGCGCCGCGACGCGATGCATCGTGACGTTCGCCGCTGTTTGCGAGTTGCCGTCGCTCTCGCGAGCGTGAAGTACGGTGCAGGACGGTAGGCGGTGTGCCAGTCTACCAATCATCCGCGACGTCACGGCACTGTTCGCGACTTGCTTTTTTAGAGCAATTATTTCAATGCGCCGCAGCGTGCAATGATTTTGCACTCGTGGGCGCTCGCCGATCGATGCCACGCGTGTCCGTCCGGCATCGGGCCGAAATGCGAGTGGGCGTAAAGTCGCCGCCGGGCCCAACGGAATTGCTGTGCGCCGTAGATAACCTAGAAGGATGATGGTGATGCCGTCACGTCGGCGATACGCGACCGTGTCGTAAGACGGGTGTATCGCGTAGGATATCGTTATGAGTTGCGCGTGCCATTTAATCTGATTTGATCGCGACGTGGAATTACGGCGAGATCGCCGATCGCGTGGGATTTGGCTCCGCGCGGCTTATAGGTTATCTCAAGTCGATTGGAGGATCGAACCGAATCGTCGCCACAGATTCGCAGTATTTGTACGATCTGTCGTCGTGTTGTGCGCATCCTGCGCGTCATCATACCGATATCATCTATAGAATTTCATCAGCGGATTTATATATCGTTCCGTCGGTCCATCATGTATCTTGTGAGGATCGAGCAGCCTTTTCTGTCAATAGCTCCCATCTGTCTTAGTTTCGAACAGGTGACAACTTTTCTTCGAGTGTCGTCTAAATTTCCTAATTTTTTTCTGTTCAATTGAATCGGAATGGAGAAAATTGTATAATATCGCAGAGATATGCGTGTATCACGAGATACTGTGTCACTATGATAACAAGCGTTATCTTACTCCGGATCTACAATAAATTTTTAAGCCTTATGCCATAAGAAATGGACGAATTACAATCAATTATTCTCCACGTATTTGACTGTAATTGGTCAATTTCTTACGGCTTAAGGCTTAAAACATTTATTGTAGATCCGGACTTACCAACGCGTATAATTTCTCTTTAAATTTGTTTAAATATTCCTAAAATTTATCAGTAAAATATTTGTCTTTACTTTTGTTGCAAATATATTTTTGCCATTTTTTTTTTTTTTTAATGAAAAGTTTATAATGACACATAGACTCTTTGTTTTGTTACAGCAATATAAAAGAATAGGCGTGATTATATTCTGGAGAAATTTCTGAGATAACATAGTAGCTGTTACAATGTGTTTGTGATTGAATACAGACCTTTCACATCGGATCAAATAATGCTTAGAACTATCATATATCTTTGTATAACCTGACTGTATCGAAAATGCAGGCCAAGAAACGCTATCTATTATTATTCGTAACATGTGCGTTTCTTGGTTATTGCTATTTCGGTGGATATCGTTTAAAAAGCGAAAAATGGACAGGCAGATCTCAGTTGCCTTATGAGCGATTGCCTTCATATTTAAGTCTAAACGAAGAGTTCTATGACAAAGATTTAAAGACATCCAGCGGGGCTTTGATCATATCTCAACGTACACGGTATTGTCGTATGGAAACTTGCTTTGACTTTACAAGATGCAAGCAAGGTTTCACCGTGTATGTTTACCCGGTCGAGGATGTGATAAGTCCACTATACCAAAAAATATTAAATGTTATCACGGAGTCGAGATATTACACGTCGGACCCAGCACGGGCATGTATATTTGTCTTAGCCCTGGATACATTAGATAGAGATCCCTTATCGACTGAATTTGTACACAATCTTCCCTTGAAATTATTGCACCTGCCATATTGGAATAACGGAAGGAATCATCTGATATTCAACTTGTATTCTGGTACGTGGCCCGATTATTCCGAAGAATCGCTGGCTTTCGATGTGGGTTATGCCATGCTCGCTAAGGCCAGCATGTCCATCTTTAAACACAGACCTGACTTTGATGTGTCAATACCTCTGTTTGGCAAACAACATCCGGAACGTGGTGGAGAACCCGGCCAAGCGTTAGAAAATAATTTTCCTAATAATAAAAAATATGTGGCAGCTTTTAAGGGAAAACGATATGTGCATGGCATTGGATCCGAGACAAGAAATGCTCTCTATCATCTGCATAATGGTAAAGATTTGGTGTTTGTTACAACTTGCCGCCATGGGAAGACTTGGAGAGAATTCCAGGATGAACACTGTCAGCAAGATAATCAAGAATATGATACGTAAGTAGCGAAAATGTTGAAATTGTTTGAATCGCGTGGACATTGTTCAAAATATAATTACTCATATTTTTCATTTTGCAGATATGACTATGAAATTTTATTAATGAACGCTACGTTTTGTCTCGTTCCACGAGGACGACGATTAGGTAGCTTTCGATTTCTAGAAGCCCTGAGATCGGGGTGTATTCCAGTCATTTTAAGTAATGGTTGGGCTCTTCCCTTTCATGAGCGTATTGATTGGAATCAGGCTGTAATATTTTCCGACGAGAGATTATTACTCCAAGTGAGGAACATAATGCATATTTTGAATTAATTTTACTGTCACTTTATTCACAAGCGAATGATTAAATTTCATGAATGTTGCAGATTCCGGATATATTACGATCTGTGTCCAATGTACAAATTCTAAAACTACGGCAACAAACACAATTTTTATGGGAGAGATATTTTTCTTCTATTGAAAAAATTGTTTTTACCGTGTTCGAGGTAATTGCTTTTATCGTAAGTTATCAGAATCTTACGCTTTTGGCCTTTCGTTAATTATAATTATTAATTTAGAATATTCGCGAGCGTTTGCCATGGGAAGGTGCGAGGGAAAGAATTGTCTGGAACAATAGTCCTGGAGCATTGGCGATTTTGCCGCAGTTCACTGATAGTCAGCAGGAACTTCCCTTTTCAAACAGTAATCCTGGTAACACTTTCACTGCCATAATCTATTCGCAATTGGGATCCACCGCCGTACTTTATCGTTTACTTAGGAGTCTCGCGAAAAGCAAGTATCTAGATAAGGTAAGTCTATAGATAAGGTATCTATTGTTAATTTCTTATTATTTCTCTTTGTTATGCATTTTGTAATATATCTATCTGCTAACAAAATATTTTGTTCAAGATAATACTTATGTGGAACTCGGACATTCCGGTGCCAAGAAAACCACGTTGGCAAGGTATCAGAGCGTCAATTCACGTTGTCGCGGTTGATGGCATATCTCAACGTTTTTATCCTCATCCGTTAATCAAAACTAGTGCCATATTGTCACTCGACGAGGACGCCACTCTAAATACCGATGAGATTGATTTCGCTTTTACGGTTTGGCGGTCATTTCCTGATCGAATAGTAGGGTATCCAGCAAGGTCTCACTATTGGGATGACTCAAAGGTAGGTATTATGCAGTTCGCGTTAAATAACTTCCGTTTAGCCTATAACTGTTTCGTAATCGAGCTAATCTGGCTTTTATGTTCGTAGCGTTCCTGGGGTTATACCAGTAAGTGGACAAACGACTACAGTATCATTCTCACCGGTGCAGCTTTTTACCACCGCTATTATAATACTCTATATACCGAGTTGTTAAGCTCAACTCTCCATAAGACCGTGGAGCAGTCGCAGAATTGCGAGGATATACTCATGAATTTCCTGGTGAGTCACGTAACTCGAAGGCCGCCTATTAAAGTGACGCAGCGCAAATTGTACAAAGATACCACGGTAGCTGGAATTAGGTAGATATCATTAATAATTATGTTTTCGTTGACCAATATATATGATATCGTTATCGATTTCTGACTCATGTATCGTTGAATTTCAGATCGCCGTGGAACGATCCGGATCATTTCATACAACGACAAACATGCATGAACACATTTGTCGCTGTTTTCGGGTATATGCCATTGTTGCGATCTAACATGCGATTGGACCCCGTTCTGTTCAAAGATTCCGTGAGCAATTTGCGCAAGAAATATAGGCAAATTGAACTAGTTAGTAATTAGAATTGTACACACTGCTCGATTACGCATGACTATTTAATTTTTCAAGCGCGCCAAATAACGCAAAATCTTTGCGTACGATACTAGATCTATTTTTTTAGCGCACTTATGATAAAAATGAAGTCAGAAGAATGTTATGTATGTACATAATTTTAGAGAATGAAAAAGGAAAGAGCGGAATAATACGAGCAAGTGCAATAATTATAGCTAAAAAAACAGATCTACCGTCTTTGTCGTATGAATGTGCATATACAGGTATATACGGGACACATTCGCGCGTTTGCGTGCTATGCCATATTAGGCTATTGGTATTGTCGGGCAGCAAATCAAAGTCCGTTATTCTCAGCAAGGACGCACGGTGATATCCCTGCGATTTATTTGCTAGTAATTTTGTACAAATTGTAGAATCATAACGATGCCGTTTCAATTTGACGATATCTCGCGCAGCTATCACTAACTGCGGGTTAGCATTTAATTGATGTACATACAAATTATTTCGTAATTATTTTCGTAATTACAAAAAGTTGTTTAATAAACATTGGATTTTTCACATACTTGCTATTGAGATCGTTTGAACGATTTGAAAACAGATAGAAAAATCAAATTTTTCTTACGCGCGTGTTTTCGTACAATTTATCTTAACAGCTAAAAAGGAAAACAAAGAAGCAAAAAAATCATATTTGTATGTATAACAATATTTTTAATCATAGAAATTTGCGAATGTTTTTCTATTTGAATAAATGTATTTCATGTAATTCTTCTTAGATTCAGGATACGTAAGAAATCCGTAAAATTTTAGGGCGGACTTCGTCAAGTGCTTTGATAGTGGTGACGTGAAAGTCAATGTTTATATTGAGGCAAAGTGCAAGCAAGATCTGTTTATATTTAAAATGACTGTAAAGATGTTAGAATTTAATGCAATTATCGATATCGATTTTTCTTGCTATCGAATAATTTTAATACGATATAATTTTAAGCGTCGCCTTACTAACCCGTTTCCCCTTTTTATCACTTTTATCTCTTTTAAAAAAAAATATATATATATATATATCATGTATTTAAATTTGATCAAATTTTATATCTGAAGAGATTCTGTCAATTTATCTATAATCATGCACAATTATTTATGTGCATATTATTGCGTACGCTACATTGTTTCACTGAGTAATCACGTTCTACCGATCGCATTAGTTCACGAATATAGTTAACGAGATCGATC
The DNA here is from genome assembly GCF_001594065.2 of Cyphomyrmex costatus. Lineage (NCBI taxonomy): Eukaryota > Metazoa > Arthropoda > Insecta > Hymenoptera > Formicidae > Cyphomyrmex > Cyphomyrmex costatus. The sequence goes on along the minus strand of NW_017277600.1, from coordinate 195,928 downwards.
AGCATATCTATTCAGTTCAGCATATCTATTCGAATACTGCCGAGTTCTCAGGAACATGCTTGGAAAAAAAAGAAAAGAAACTTTCTTTATCAAGGCGTCGCAACAATATCTAGTCGTTTACACCGATATACGTTGTTACATGATGAGAGAAATAACATGTAATCCCTCAGTTAGAAGGATTGTACAATAATGTGGCATCTGCATGCGTCTTAAAGACGAAAAGCTATTTATATTTGTGATATGTTTTTTTTTCTGTGCGTTTCGTAATCATTCTAGAGGGACATTGAAAAAGCTCTATATAATTTTTATGCACAATATATTTCTGCAACTTGAGGAGGTATGCGTTAGAATCAAAAGCGATTGCGAGTTATAGTAATTGAAATTATCATTGTTATTCAGAATTTCATGTTATCATTAATTCTAATGATTGATTTACTTTACAATTGTCCTTGAGTTGCATCAATTGATAAATGTAAATTAGTATCTTGGGTGTATATAGAAACTGGTAGGATAATCTCTATCCTTCAATTGCTCGGCGAACAATCCTAATCGAATATGTTCCAATCGTTACCGGTCACTGAAGGCAAGCGTAATTCTTTGTACAAAGAAAAAAGTCCTATGCAGTGACCATAGATATTTTGATTCTATCCGATACGAAGTGATGGTTCCGATCTGTTAAACATTTTCCATATAATCGTATTGCGGAAAAAAATAATGTAAGGTAATAAGATATAGTATTAGTCATTTTATATGGGGAAAAAAAATAAACTGTTTTGTACAAAAAGAAACGCTGTTTGGAGATAACATAATTATTTTTATTGATCGTTCAATAGTAGATCCCGTGATATAATTGTAGATTTTACTGATCTATAAATTTTAGGAGAATGCTGACTCGTCTTCTAAGTCATAGAAGCATAGTATAGATTTATTAACAATTTTTTGCCGTAATGAACGATTATAATTTCGTATAATAATTATCTGATTATTGTAACTTATTATTTATAATAGTATACAACATATAAAGAAAAACAAAAGCATGGTAAAACTTAGACAATAAGCGAATCTGAGCCGCGAGTTTTAAAATAGTTGCCTCGACTATGATTGGCCAATTCACTTTACTGCTAGTTCACTGCTTACATTTTTCAGTGCTGCCGCTCTTCGAGCTTTCATTATCAGTATGTAATCCATAATTCACGAGCAAGGATTCTATCTTTTTTTTTGAAAAATTGTTCTGACAGAAATCTGGTCTGATTGTACGTAGACTGAAATGCATCTCGTCATCGCGCAACCCCTTTGGCTACAGGAAATCGAGTACGGATTCGGGGAATTAAAGATGCAGTGTGGCGTCGAAAGAAAAGCTCGAGTGACGCGGATTTTGAATGGTCGTCGAAGACGATCAGTGTCCATCACCCGGTCCCCACTCCATTCCTGGTGATCGCGAACGTCTATCGTATTGATGAGGTGGTGGGCAATGCGCGCGGTGGTGGGTATAGCACCAAGGCTCCCTTCTTTGTTGCCCGCTCTTGCTAGAAAGGTGACTATGCCATGAAGACGGGCGGTATCGTGCACGCCTCGCGTATATACCCGCAGTCACCTTTCTCTCCTCGTGACCGTAGCATACGTTCTGCGACGTCCATGGCGCATTCGCGGCTCTGAACAACGGCGCTGCATTGCTGCTGCGGCTCTCGTAGGCTCGCTCGTCGGCGCGCTCGTCGGAAGGAAGAGGAAGAGGAAGGGAAAAAAAAACGGAGATTCGGAGTGACGATCGACCCGCGAGGTCAGTCCGCGGGTAACCGAGTCCGGTGGATCCGGAGACACCGAGGGACTCGAACGGATTTTGAAATCCCCGCTCCGGTTTCGCCTCCCTTCCGGTGCGGTCGGTGTGAGTCCGCGTGCAGAGGAGAAGAGGATAACACAGCCGCAATCGTTCCTTCACCTTCGACCGATACCACCGACCACGTCGTGATTCCTACGTCAGCGACCAACAGCCACGAGGGAAGATGATAATCGTAAGCAGCGTGCTGCTGATACTGGCGGTCGTGTCGAGAGTGGGTAAGTTTACCCGACTTTCATTAATCGTTGTATATCTCCTCTTTACCGAGGGTGTGCATTTAAAGGCCGCATATAAACGCGATCGAGCCAACTGACTTTACGTCCGAAGTTGAGAGGGTCGTACTTTACCTCCTCTATTTTATGTGTGGTATTTGATACTGAAAACACAAGTGTCATTGCACTTTGCTTCTTTTACATAATCTTTAATATTCAATGAATATTTGACGAATATATTCTTGATTAATTGAGGACCGAATTAAATATTTCACTCTTAATGTGTATACAGTCGCATTAAAATCATCCAATGACATCCTTCGAAACGAATTTTACAGAAATCTTCTATTAAAATTTTATTCTTATCAAGATCATTAATGTTAATGGGATACTTCAATCGGTCATTTCGCTCAACGATAAACTCTAAAAAATGTTGGTGTGGATTTAGCGCTGTGCACTGAAAAAATTTAATGAATATTTAAATATTTCTAAGTAAATACATATTTACGAAATATAAACATATATTTATTTGATACAAAAAGACCTCAATTTATTATAATTTGACTATCATTTTTATATATTGAGTAAATAATTATTTACTGTAAGTTTATATGCTTACCATTTAAAGAAATATGTACGATATTAAAATTTAGTAATTTTTTTTTAGAGTGCGTTATATAATTCTCACTGTGTTGTTATTAATATTAACGCCCAAATATGATGTAAGTTTTATGATACAAATATACTCCTAATGTGTACCGCAGGGATTATAAATCCCTATCATGCTCGATGTAGTATTAACACCAACACGGTGAGAATTATATAGACACTACATGGTGTTAAATCCACACCGATATTTTTTTAGAGTGTACAGGTAATAGTAACGAATAAGGAATATTGCAGATCAACCGGACGGAGAATTGATTGCGCGGTCTCGGTGCGACAGGACAATTTATTGAGACAAAGTTTTTTTTCCTTCGAGAGGGTCCGCGGCGCGGGAAAGGCTATCGCATAGAGTGGAACTCGCTGGCAACTTGGGCTGGAATCGCATGCTCGCTCATTCGCTCGCTCGCTCGCTCGCTCGTATTAGCTGCGAAAATGTCAGTTTACGTAATGTCCGCGCCGTTGGATAACTGGCACACGCGGAAATCAAGCTATCGCGCCCGCCGATCCCCCGGGGTGCGCCCGAGGGTAGCGCTACACTCTCGAAGAACTCGCTTCCCGTCGCGCCTGATCCCTATGGTTGACAAGAATGTCCCGCATGGGCGACCGAGACGCACGAACGCACTTTTCTTTCAAACCCGCGCTGTCACGGCGCATGTCTTTTGAGCCGAGTTAATTATTCCAGGAGGCCGATTAATGTCGTATAGTGTTGCTTCAGGCAAATCTCGAGGGATTAACTGCGTAAGATGGAGGTACTAACGTAAAATTAATGAATATTAATTTAAATGGGATGTCACTTTATTACTTTCGATTTCAATACATCAACGGCATAACTGCACTAGATTGTGCTGAAGTATTTGAAAATTTTGCTGAAATATCTAAGAATTTAGTTAGATATAAATCTGAAAATATATATTGTATATAATTTTGTTGCCCCATTTAAATAATTATATAGAACGCTCAACTGGTTGAATACTTAAATTTTTGATAGCATTGCTTATCGTGCTTGAATTTCCTACATAATTATCTTGATGAGCCAATAAAATCATTTTCAGATTTGTATCTAACTAAATTCTTAAATATTACAGCAAAATTATTCATTCCGCAAAAATGATTTCTGTAATTTGAACATCTGGGTCTTCTTTTTAATTAAAAAAATGTATAATTTCTTTAATAAATATTTATTTCAAAAACAATAATAAATGATGTAAAGGACTCTTAGTTTAAAACAAATAATAAATTAAAAAGACAAATTAAGAGTCAAGAATTAAAAAATTTTATAATCTTTAAATGAAGTGGTCAAAAACATAAAATAAATATTAAATCGTCAAAAAAACGCAAAAAACATAGCATGTAAAAACAAAAGAATTAAAAAATAACTTTACATTATCGCAAAATCGTAGCTCTTCAAATACATAACTTAACTAGTTTCGACTCTTGAATTGAGTCTTCTTCTTTTGTTTTTACATGCTATGTTTTTTGCGTTTTTTTGACGATTTAATATTTATTTTATGTTTTTGACCACTTCATTTAAAGATTATAAAATTTTTTAATTCTTGACTCTTAATTTGTCTTTTTAATTTATTAAATATTTATTTCTATAAATAAAGCTTAGGGTGTAAATGTCATAAATAAATCTCTATATGTAGAGACAATGTAATAGAAAATGGAATGTTAGATAATTAAAGTTTTATTAATGCATCTTCATACTTTACTGTCACGCCGTAAGTCATTCAGGTCCGAGAAAAGTGGTAAGAGCAAACGATTCATTATAATTATCTCGTTTATGAGATTTGCGATATCTGAATGAAGAATCTTGAGTGTGTGGAGCGAGTGCGTGCGTGTATGCGCCGCTCTGTTTGTGTTTGCGAGTAATTAAACGTGTCTACATAATACACAATTATCCGCGAGAGGTTCCTTCCCCGAAGAAACGTTCCCGCGACACAGCGACGGTTTAACATTCCCAAATGCAGGAATCTCCCGCGGACGGTACTGCACGTTCGTCTCTTACTTTTTCGGGAGGGAGGAGAAGCCTTTTGCAATCCGGTAGCACGGTAGGTCGGTTTCGCATGCGAAAAGACCGATTTGCGAAACTTCGCCGCAGCACAGTGGCCGAGCTTGGATAGAGTCGAGCGCTCCGGTGAATATTTCGTCGAAAATCCTTACGAAACGGCGAGTCTCTCGGGAAACTCGTGGTATATTCGGGGAAAACTTTTGTCACCAGAAGATCTCGCTTGGAAAGCCAACTTAGGTTTATTCAGACGACAAAAATAGTATAAAACAAAAATCGATTAAGTAGAAAAGCTGCTGATTGCTGCCAAAAAGTAGGTAAAACTTTATAAAATTAATAATTGCGAAATTGTTGAATAATGGTGCGTGTCAGCTCGAGGGAAGATTTACAATTTTGATTGCTTAACAGTTATTTTTTGTACGTATATAAGTATAAACTTTACTACGAGATAGAAGCGGGATATACCAATTGACTAAACAATTAGGAGACTCTCAAGTAGTAAAACGGTTGCCTGAAGCAACCGATTAGTACGCCTGCTAGTAAATCCGCTTATGCCTGTCGATTTAGTTTACGTAATAATCTTACAAGTGGCAACTACCGTCGGAGACTCCACTTGCATCTTCGTTCGTGCATTCCCATGAAGGAATCGCGCCGCTCCAGCCCGCTGACGAATGTATGGCCGGCGTGCCAAACGGAGCTTCTCGCGGGTTTCTCGCGGAACAGAATCAGCCTGCACGATTTTACGAAATCCGAAAGTGACCATAACGCCTGTCGTGATCCACGTTAGTCTCGGTATCTGGCCGGATCAGATTCATCGGCGAAGCGGGCGCGACGCCATCGCGTCGTGGATCCGAACAAAAGAGAATGCTTTAACGGTATTGTTACTATATTTCGGTAACACGGCGACCTGGCTCGCCGTGGAAATGGTCCCCTTTGCGAAATCCACCCGGAGGTGCTCGGTTGCACCGTGTGCACCGCAGGCGGGCAAGCGGACGACGGCGTTCGGCAACGGGAAGGGGACGGAATCAGAAATCTGTTCCCATCGGTTAACGAGACGGTTGACGGGGATAAGGGGGGTTCGTTTCGTCTCGCAAGAGATACGTGTATCCGCCGTCGCGAGGGAGATCGCGGCGCGTTAAGATGAAAGATAATAAGAAAGAAGAAATACCGATCTCCTCGCAAGAGACCCGCGGATGCAATCGACCGTCGCGCGTCAGGTTGCCCTGTTCACGTTCCGTTCTTCCGTAACACGTTTGCGTCCGCAAAGTTTTCCTAGATGTGTCAATATACTCTTTAAGTCCGTTGGATTGCGGGATCGATGATTGTGCTGATGGATGGTAACCTTTTTCTCTTGCGCGAATAGGGTATTATGGAATTATTATTATTATTATTATGGAATGATTACTATTATTAAGTATTATGGAATTATTTGAAATGGATTGTTGGATTTGATTAGAATTGTTTAGTTATTGTGTGTTTAGATTTCTCTTGAGTTTTTTTGCACGGAAAGAATATTTTTACTGAAAAATTATCTAGATACAGATTTGATAATAATTTTGTTGGGTTATCAAAATAATTATAAGATGCTCGAACTGTTGTAGAGCGTCAAAACTGTTTGGAGCAACTTGTTATATTTGAGATTCCTACAAGTATTTTGATAGTTCAATAAAATTATTTTCAGATCTCTGTATCTATAACTAAATTTTCAGATTTTGGCAAATCCGTTTTTTCCGAGTAGTATTCTCTAAATTCTTTGGAATGGAACTTTACTTTAAAGAGCAAACATTGAGCCAAATGGAATGGCTCAGTTTCCAATCTTTGCGAGTGAGATTTATTTAAAAAAATTTTAGAGAATAGTGAAAACGAAATAATTCTAATCAAAAATCATTCCGAATTCTATGATACATATGTCCTATTCTGATTCACGAGCTGCATCGATATGCGCAAGACAGTAAGAACGGAAAGATAGTACTATCTGAAGCCACGGTGAAATCGATAATTGGGATTCAACCTTCGTGCGTGTTGCTTGATTTTTTTTTCTTCTAGAAAGAAGATATCTCACTTATGGAAATAACATCTGACCACGTGCTAACGGAACGAGTATTCAAATTAAATAGCGGAGGGGATGCGGTGGCCACTTACTTCTCAATAGTATCTTATCGATTAATGAAAATACTAGCTGAATTCACGTAACCATCTCCATAAACGGTGACGTCGCGGCAACAAATACGAATTGCACAAATATCGCATGTAGTGACGCCATCTCATTTACATTATCAGTTACGTTAGAGTGAAGTCTTTGACGAAGGTCAGTAGCTTTTTAATCGAAACTCGTCCAAGGTACTTCTATGTTATTTCATGGCCGCATTATCTTGTGTATTTATCTTTATAATTAAATTATACGGTTTTTGAGGTTATATAATACTTGGATTAATTGAGAAATATTCTTAATTCTCAGTCTTGAAATCGATGGTGGCTTAACAGAAATCGTTTTTTTATTCATTAATATAATTCCAAGAAATGTAATCGAATTCATATAACATGTTTCTGAAAATTCAAAAACATTCTATAAAAATAAGATGTTTTTGTTCTTTAGTATTTATATTTTTGTGTTTCTATTTAAGTGTAACTATATATCTAAGAAAGATTTATCGTAAAATGGTGTAGAATGAATGGCGTATTGCAGTAAGATTATACAATGATCTCGCAATAATCTTTTGTCAACCACCTCGATAGTCTGAAACATACGATGCAATCTCTCTTGCATGGCGTTACATATATCCATTAGAGGGATATACACGTACATGTACGTAAGATAGGCGGACTCGGTTCGGCGCGTAGGCGGGCCATTTTGCGATACCGTCAGCTCGCATCAGCGAAGTAATTTAGCAGCCGGAATGCAGTTTACGCCCCATGATTTACACGTCGCCGGGATATCTCAGCGTCAAGGGCTCTGCGAATCGCGCGCAGTCGCTGTCGAAGTGCTCGCGTTATCCTTTCTAAAAAGTCATGAGTTACGGCTCGCGAAGCAACGCGAGAGGCCAGAGTCTTATCCCCTCGAACTATGGTCGATTCTTCTGTTTAAAGATTACAAAACGTAGTATTTTCCAATTTACGTTATTCTCATAATGCTGTTTTCTTAAACTAAATTGCCCTGCCATTTTATTACAGTTTTCACCCAACGATTGAGTCGGGTCTGGATTACCAGCGTTTTCCAAGTTTCGACTCCGCGCTATTCGGGATGACTATTGGCAAATAAAACCGATATAATTTATGTAACGCGCATCGACCGTAGAACGCGGATATAAATCACCGCTATTCGAGCCAGTTAAATTTACATCCTTTAACTTCACCCACCCGGGGCGTCAGTGTCCTCGGACGCAGCTACGACGGGAGGGAAGTACGATCGTGCAGTGCAATAAAATCGATACTTCTCCCGTGCACTCGTAATCCCGCGTCTCTCACATTGATATACACACACATTACACACGTAGCCGTGCTCGAAAACCACTTCCCTCAGCTATTATCCTTTCTCCAGGATCCCAAGAGCACCCGCGCCGCTACGCAATTATCGGGAGAATTTACCGGCGGCATACGTACCTTACATTACGGGCAACCCCTCGGTCGTTTTGCACGTCGACACGTAAAAACCGCCACATTCCCAACTGCGTTCACGTTGAAGTGGAGATATTCCGCGGCTCGAAATGACAGGGAAGGATAAGCGGCTTATATTTATATCCCTCAATCGTAGGTTTTCCGTATATCTGCGATTCAAAGGGACAGATCTATGAGTTGTTCGTCAAGAAAAACTTTGCCTCTTGTATACTATTATTGGGAGACTCTTTTCCTTGAATATAGAAAAATCGAATCGGTTTACGACATTAAATTTGAAACCATCTTAGGACAGTTTTAATACGTAATTGTAATCAAAAGGTAGCTGTATTCTGAGAAAAAAAATCGTTTATTTGTACTGTCATTTTATTATAGTTTTCGACCGAACGATTGAATCTGGTCTGGATTACCAGCGTTTTCCAAGTTTCGACTCCGCTATTTGAGATGCAAGTAAAACCGATATAAATTAATTTAGTTCGTCTTTATTTCTTTTGTTGGATAAGTTTTGGTGTATTTAAGTCATATATATGTTTGACTTAAATACACATATATTCTTTATCAGAAATAAAGGCGAATTAATTTAATTTAATTAACTTAGTTTAACTTAATTTTTGTTTCAGTGTAATGAAACATGAAAAGCATCTGTGTTAAGGACGAGTTAATTTTATACATAATAAAAGTGATTAGAAAATTATTATTAGCAACGAATTATATAAAATACAATAGATTTAAAAGAGCGAGAAAAAGAAGGCGAGAGAGAGAGAGAGAGAGAGAGAGAGAGAGAGAGAGAGAGAGAGAGAGAGA
>NW_017277600.1:0-186742 GCF_001594065.2 Cyphomyrmex costatus | reverse complement strand
AGAGAGAGAGAGAGAGAGAGAGAGAGAGAGAGAGAGAGAGAGAGAAAGAGAGAGGGATTTGTCTCAGATGTCTCCATGAGACACATTTGCTAGTCACATTCTTCGTTTTACGAATTCGTTCTCACAGTTTCACTCCGTTGAAAATGTGCCCCGTTCCATTATCCTGTGCCCAGGATTCCATCAGCACCCACGCAAGCGGCCACGCCGCACCGCAATTACCGAGGAAATTTACCGCGAGCGCGAATGTGTATCTCAGGTTCCCGCGATCGCATATAAGCGTCTAAGTCCAAGGAATACGACGTTGGACACGGCTTATCGAACACGAGCGTAATATTCGTAAGGCACGATATTTCCCTTTCGTTGGTTTCTATTGCCGGACACACCCTCGCTTGCGCAGGCAACAAAATAGCTCGAATGAATTTCGCGACGGACATCCCCTAACTCAAGAGCATTAAATTAAAATAAAAATAGTTTTGTGGCTCCATGAATAAATCAAACGTAAGTAAATTGCCTGTATAAACCTCCGCGGTTATTAGCGCGTAAATAATATTTAGAAAGCGATCAAATATAATTCGTAACAACAATTGGACGATTGGAAGATTCAAATTCGCGTTTTCCTCTCTCTCTTATTATAAAATTGGTAATTTCTTACGTTTAATCGCTACAACTCTATTACCTATTTGTTCAGTTGTTTTCTGCTCTATTAGGCAGCAGTACGTTAAATTAGCAATCACAGAGATGAGCTGCGGCAAATCGATGACGCAACGATGCGATGATTGCGCAGAAATAGGCTGCACTGTAGAATTAAGTTATAGATTCCTTTCTCTTTCTTTCTATTTCTCTCTTTCTTTTTCCTTCTCCGGTCGGTACTTTATGCTGAGAAAACGAGTATACACTGCGAGGAAAAATGAACATCTCCATGGCGGCGCGTTTCATCCAATCTTTATCCGTTGATGTCGCTGAAAGCATTCCTTGATTATTATTACCCTTCTCTAGGGGATTCCATCGGTAAACGCACGTGCGTATACGCGCGTTGCAATTACCACGAGAATTTACCGCGGAGTGTGCACGTATATTATGCCACAGACATCTGCTTTGTTATGTTCTCGGTCTATTCTGTAAATGCGGTGCGTAAAACCGAACGGTTACGCAGCAGATAAAGAGATTCAATGATCTTTCTAGCTTAACTTTTTAGTCCTCACCTATTATCCTTGCCTAAAGTTTCTTATAAATAAATTTTATAGTTTTGTACAAAATTATATTTTATTCGGACAAGTATATCTACAAATTAACAACGATCAGTAAGTAGGACAATACTGATTGGCTGATTGAAATTCCAAGTAATTATGTTGTTTACACAACTGATCTTTCAAACTCTGATTTGATGTTCCTATTTTTGCTAAACTTAATCCTCAATGCATACTACCTGTTTCAAAGTTTCAATTAAAAATATAAAAATGAAAACGAAATAGAGTCTGTACAAAATTTCTTTGTTAATCGAAAGAATTTTGGAGCATGACGAAATTTGCATAAATAAATAAAAATGTTTACTGTTTAAAATTCGATACGTATACCTGGGTACATTGACAGAAGAGTAAATTAACCCAATTGCGATACCAAAATAAATCTAGCTTTTAACGAGGAAGGGTTCTCACCATAAAAGTAAAATTACTTGTAATTAATTATCATTATTCATTAAAAATCATAAAAATTTAAAGCTCCACGTGCAAATCTAAATAAACCGAAAAAGAAAAACGATCGAAAATGGTACAGCTGCAGTGTCAATCGTGTCACTTTTGAATCATATCCGGTGGCTCTTACGGCAGTAGATCCTGCAGGATCGCACGTATCGGCATCCAGGGTGGCCTTCCCCCACGCGTCGCAATTAGAGGATTTACCGCGCGTGTGAGCGCTATATACGCGTTGCCCATTATGTTCTTCTACGACTCCGCCGCCGTGGGTTTCGCCCCGTCGGCAATTACCCGGAGAATTTACCGTAGCCAATGCACCGATATCGGTTCCTCCGTTCGCCCGTCTATTATCCTTGGCCAGCGACTGGCCACACTTCCCACTCCGCCGACGACGGGAAACATTCGCGGTATGCGAAGGAGAAAATATAAAGTCGCGGAGCATGCTCGTGAAAATCCAACGACATGCGATCACGTTCGCGAAAAATCGCAACGTCGTGACACGAAAGTCGTTTAATCGCGCTTTTAACATTCTGAAGAGAAATTCTGGAAATATATTATCGTGTAAAATTCTAGAAAAATTATCGTAATATTCTCTAGAAATATGTTATCATCGAAGGACCTATTATCTCGTAGGACTACGGCAAAATATTACGAAATTGTAATTGTTTCTCTTTCACGCGTTAATGAACGTATTACGCGGCGTTATTGTCGACAGTTAAATAAGATTATATTTATCTGGGTCACGAGAAACATGTAGTATATTTGAGTCTGTTTTCTTTCTCTTTTCGTCGTACTTTTGTGTTTAATGGGACGAATAAAAGGATTGTTTATAGCTCACTACGGGACCGTCGTGTGTAATTTTCGTGAGGCAATGAATGATGGCGTACCGATAACGTATTAACGCCTATTACGAGTGCGTTGCAAATACGTAGATAATCAATCGTTCTTTGCCGGTATTGTACGAAAGTGGCCGCTCTGAGGCGATATACTTCCCTGCCCACGTCGTAAACTATTCGGAACGATCATTACTCTCTGCGAAACGGCTAATTGTTAATACCGAATGTGGTAATAACGCGAGTTGCGCGGTCGTTATCCTTAAGAGTTTACAATGCCCGATACGCGAGCGTAGCCCTGCGGCTATCGAGTTCTTACATACACCGTCGAAATAATAACTCTCTCTATACGCCGTATATACATCCACTGAACGGATATTTGGCGTCGAATATGTTATCGTTCGCGATCTGAGTGCACAGAAAGTATGTAACGAAAAGCGAACGGAAACAATTGGGCGATATAAAAGGAATGTGTAAATTGATCGGTTCCACTTCGTTAAAACAGGAGCTTATTATTTTCCGACGAGAATACGAAAGAACGAATATTTCTATGTTTCTTTTTCTTCTACAGGATATTTTATTGGATCGGAAAAATATATTGTTGTCGGATCGCGCGTGCACGTAAAGAACGTTTTAACCGGAGACTTTGAAGATCAACGGCTCGAAGAGGGCATGTCATGTTCCAAATTTTTTTTATAAAGCAGGTTTCGGATTTTTCCCCGAGAGAGTCTTGAAAAATCAGCGTGTATTACGAGGAGGCGTTTGTTATAAATTAATTGGAAACACATAGATCATATCGCGAACACTGTGCGAGGCTATGTTCATCCGACGTGCGGACCCGCCAACCGTGTTTTCATTTACCATAAATTAGACGGACGCGAAAGAGATGCGCGAGTTGCTCTCTCTTTAAAACCCGTAGCCCCTACTTGCGAAGGGTTACTGTCGAGGAGAGTTTACTGCCCTCAGCAGTCGATCCTCGCGAAGGTTCCTCGTGTCGTAGGTCAGGAATCCTTTTGCAGCAGGGCCGCCGCCTACGCTCGTAGCCTCGGCAGCGTAATGATTTAATACCCAACTATCGCGATCTTGCGCGCCGTTAAACGTGGGGATCTACCTGGGAACGAATCGAGCTTTCGATCTTTGAAAGCATCAACGAAGGAGCGAAGTGTTATTTAATTACGCAAACTCGTTTATGTACTATATATTTAATTGCATAACACTTCTGCGCTAGAAATAAGTTATTATTATTTTTTGTTTAATATTACGAGTTCTTCGAAGCGAAGAGGCATATAAATTACGTAAAAAGAATTTATTTTGAAATAGGAAATAGATTAGTCTGTTCGTATATAATATAATCAAATAATAGAATAAAAAAATATAACAGAGAGATTTGAAAATAACGTATATATTTTGCAGATTTTTTGGACTTATATTTTATCAATGAAAGTGATCTCTAATTGTAAGATGATCTATCATCTTATAGCGAATTGAATCGTATAGCGAATTTGAATACAATTTGTTGATATGCTAAGTCGATTTTTATTCTTCTTTTACTTTCGTATGAAAAATTTGCGAATATCGAATTTCGCGTGCACTCTCAATCAAAATGCTATGTCAATGCAACGTAGTTGCGTCTCTACATTCCCCACTGCCCTCAAAACCATGGCGCATCGAGAAACGAGGTTTCACACTCTCTTTCGACGGAACTCTTCACCTCCTTTGCATACTTCTACCGGCCGAAGCGAAATTATGATATATATGCTTGTTTTCTACGCTTGCCAAACACACATTAAAGTATCCATCTGCACGAACAACTCGCAGAAAATGAAAAGGAGGCTACACCAATAAGTCTTACTCGAGATTCGACATAAACAACATCAAAATTGCAATACGAACTACTTCAATTTTCTTACAATGCCGGATCTGAAATTTTACCTTCGTACATAATAATGTTATTACTAAAATATGTCATGCGGATGAATAATAAAATTATAACAGATGTAAAAAATCACGTGTTCATATTTTTAAAGGTTATAACTTAACTACTATAGGTATAGTTACGCGATTCACATTTGCACCGTAATTATAGAAATGAGGTAATTATAGAAATTCGCCTCTTCTATTACGCTTCATCGATCGAATTAATTTTGCAATCTCGGCTTATTACATCACCTTAATTCCCGCGAAACCATGCATTACATGAGTTATTTAATTTAAAGATGACATTTAAATTTTGGAGATTATATTTTGAGAAAATTGAAATTAAACGCAAAGAAATTAAATTCCATATTTTAAAGTTAAGCGTGAATAAATTTGTCACAGATTACTTAACATTTTCGTGTATTAAATATAAATAAAAATAAACAGAAATACATTAACATTACATTTTAAGAAAGACTTGAACAACTTATTAAAAATACGTATAATAAGTTGTTTAAGTCTCTCTTTCTCATTTCACTGAAAATACATCAGACTTGAAAAATCAACGTAACGACCTAATTTTTTCAATTTCTTCAACATACATATATGTAGGATAATGATTTGCTTTTCGGAAGACTGATTTCAAATTAATAGGATGTACGATCGTAATTCTGTTTAATTTTTTTATTACCTACAGTACAATTTTATGCCAATACGAGTGAATAAAATATAATATTTGCGGCGTCTCATCCGATTGATCGGCGATAGGCATCGATGATTTAGAAGAGTAAACAAAACGCGTGCCCTCGAAATTGCCAGCGCAGTCGAGAAACGAGGTTTCACCTTTCCCGTAGGCTGCCTCGCGTCCAAGTCCACCTCCACCGAGAACAGCTGGAGCGAAATCCGGCTTACGCGACTTTCGCACGTGCGCGTGAACGATTACGGGAACGTCGTGGCGAACGCACGGTTTTATATACGGCATTATTTTCCACGGTGATGTTTCTGGTCGTCAACAAGAAAAGTCTCAATTTAACCTTTAGTACATTCGTGTGACGATTCTCTAGTCTTTTACTACACACGCTGGATCATTCGTGTTCTGGCCTAATTTCTTTTATTTTAACAAATATACAAAATATTAAGTGATTTTTACATATACTTTAACATCTTGAGAAATATTTATAAGTTGCGTATTTCTCGAAAAATTGTATGTAAATGATGTAACTAATTTGTTAGATGCGCCTAATTTTTTAAAGAAAAGAAATGTGCGTGACATTAATAACCACTAAAAGTTAATATAGGTCGATTTTCGAAATTCTTATATATGGGACACTTAGGAAAGAAAAATTATACACACTGGAAATGAAGATATCCATCGTCCACTTTTATCGTGGAAAACGTCGCTGATGAAATTCACCTTTAGATCGTGCGGGTGGAAAATGGATCTCTGCGTACCGATTATTAGCAGTAGCGTAATCAAACGTCTCAACCCGAGAGAGCATAATGCAAACTCGAAAGGTTGTTGGGAGGTAATTGGTAAGATTGCCAGTTGCAAAATGGATTGAGTTATTGCTCAAGAAATCTCTAAGTGAAGACGAATTATGAATTATCCGAAACGAAGAATAGAAGCGCGCTGTTTGTGATTCTTTTATCCGTATTGAGAAGAATGCGGACAATTTCGTACAATTGCAAAATAAGATGCCTCGCAAAATCTGTGTAATTAAAAGCACGATTTCGTCTGGCTGTGTTTATTTATCTGGATATTACGTCGAATCGATTTGCGTGAGAAAGACACGACTTTAAAATGTCAGTAGTGAAATGATGTTATTATGTAGTTCATTAAAATCTTTTTAACCAAATTTTTGTGAATTGCCAAATTTTCTATACAATTTTTTTTATAATTTGTAATTCTATTTTAAATTAGTTTAATTATAACTCTAAGTATTCTAATTATAATTTATAATCTTATTAGGTAAAAATGGACTAAAAACATAAATGAGTAAAGTGTCAATCAAGGTCTTAGTGCTTCATATGTGAATTTTACAATTTCCAGTGTAGACAATAATATAACCTTATTATAAATAAATTATTCTAATTTTTTAAAACGCAATTTATACGAGAAATTTATTTCATAATTATTCAAAGTTTTAATCCATGCTTTTAAAAAGTTAAAAAGAAAGTGTTTGTCATTTTGTTTATAAGCATTTCGGGATAAAGACAGCTTCGGGATAAGGCAAGCATCGAGAGATTCGTGTCTGCAGATGTCGGAGTGTTACGGGAGAAAGCACGCTTCGAAAAACGACACTTCGCACTCGTTCGCGCGAAAATATTACCGCGGCGCGTCATCTCCCGCAGACAATCGAGAGTAATGATAGTGCGATTAAGGCGCACTTATGCACTTACTTACCTGTCTCCGGTGCATAATCGGGGATTGCCATAATGTGTTCTAATTGGTCGACCATGGCGCGCCACGCCACGTCGGATTCATCCTACGTTAAGAGATTCAAGGTCCGTTGCGATCTAATCGGTCTAGATCTCTAGATTAATCGTGATTCGCTTTCGAGACAAGACGCGTTACTCGAGACAATCAGGATAACGAGGAGCAGTACAATTCGCGATCCGTTTCAAGATTGTTTCAAGTGCTATTCCGATTTACGGTTCTCTTGATCTCATTTTATTAGTCGAGGAACGAAAAAATTCTAAGCGAGACATATCAACTCGACTTTACAATCTTTACACCCATGAGAATGCAGAGTTTCCCCGCAAATCTGAGATTTTATTTCGGCGTGGTTGTAAATATCGAACCGCGCGAAGAGAAAAAGAGTGCAATACGAGTGTCGCCTGGCGCCTCCGTTTCTTTTATTACATTCTTACGTGGAATAAAATAGCCAGAAGAATTCGATTACCAAAATCCTCGGAACCGTAGCGCCGTCGAGTCGACGTTCACATAGGAACCCGCTTCATTTTCAAGGCGTGGGACTCGTGTCGACCCCCTTTCCTTCGCGCTATTTTCGCGTCGAAGGGGAAAAAATGCCATCAAGGTCGACGTCTCGTGAACGGCCTTCGCTTTCTCCGTAAACGTTCTATTTCAAACGAGAAGACCACTATCTAAGCACTCCAAGAGACTTAACTCTTTCATGTCCCTCCAATATCTGTTGAGAAGAATATTTAGATCACAACGAATCGTTTTATTCGATTCTTTTGCCTTCAAAATACGTTATCAGTCTTCAACATGTGTCGCATCTCGTATCTCGACAGCGACATTCTATCTGCTGCTTTCTTTAACGACCTCGTCGATTAATTTTCAATTATCCGCAACGACAAGCCCGAGAGATTAAACCCGGTCGACCTTCATCAACAAAAACGAAACTGGGCGATCGACCCCGCTTCCGGATGTTGTGGGTGTGCCCGTCGACAATTCCACTATTGTGTAACAGACTGTTGCGATTCACAACCTCGATTCAGTCTTACACTGTTGTCTACTCTCGCGCTCTCCTTTTTTTCGTCAATCATCCGCTCTATATTTCTTTTCCTCGCGACCTTGGCGAACATGATAAAGTGCAAAAAGCGTTCATGTCGCAAGAAGCTTGATGGTCGAGTCGTTATGTGAAAGCACGAGTTTGTGCACAACAAACATCACTCGCTTCTTTATTTTTCCCTTTTGCATCGACCACGCCAACGACGACCTTCACTCCAGATACAATCGCGACGCGAAGCCCGACTATTTCTCCATCATCGTTCTCAATCGTTATGGACAGCATATACCCGGAACCACCCACGTTCTTATTACGTTCGCGAGTGCGTCGCGGAAACCTCGAAACAAAACTCACCGTCCCTGACTGTCTTATAACCAATCATTTAACAGTCACTTTTAAGGTCCATTTTTATCATTTTTTTAGTTAACTTGTAGTTAGACTTATGTCCATTTCTTTTCTACTAATATAGATTAACTTTAATCTTGGGTTTTAACTTACTTAATATTTTTTTTTAATTTCTAAGAAAAGGATAAAGAGTAAATTAAACCATGATTAAAGTTAATGTTACAAGCCTTAACCGCGACGATAATATATTTTATATTGCATCTTTCTAGTTATGGTAAAATTACAAAATGATGATTTTATAATAATTAACCTTTCAAGTTATCACTACAAAACCATCAGTTTAATGATTAATTAAGGTTATAGAAAATGACAATCTCTATTATCATCAGGTTAAATGTGGTTAAACCAAAACCACAGATTGACCAGAAAATGAAGAATCGCGCTTATGATCGTTTCTACTAATGTAGATTAATTTTAATCTCGGTCCAACTTATTTTTCATCTTTTTCTAGCTCTAAAAGAATTAAAAGAAGTTAATCTAAATTGCTAGAATTATTAGGCATAAATGATTCAATATCAATAAAATAAGAGTATGATTTATGACGATTTCGTAATTCATATATAACGTTTGTTGAATTGAAAAATACTTCAACGCGAAACATTTACCCTCCTATCGTAATTATCATGACTCACACTCTACATTACCAAGAAAAGTATATACAATCGAACTGTATAATAGAGAGTTCATTGATCGGATCTCTCCGCGACTTTAATCGCGCAAGTCAGCGTTAAGCTCTCACGCGCTCGCGCGATTCACACGTTCCGGCAAATCGACGTCACGAACCGTTACTTTCTTGCACTCGTAGGCCCAAGATCGCGATCTTATCGCGCAGGATCGTCGATAGTTTCGCGACGAGAGAAATAAAAAAGGATTATGAGACCGAGAAACAACTGGTGTTTCTTTGGCGAACGCTCCTTTCTCGAGCGGCTCACGATCGGCAATGCAAAACCTTGATCGCTCCGTGGGACCGATCGCTTGCACTCCCACGGAAAGCCTTTACTGTAACAGCATAACGCCGTATAACGTTAAAAATGAAAAGAAAAACAAAACGCGTGTGCGCGTTTGTACGGTTACCGCGGTGTATAACCACCGCAAGCCTGTTTTTCCCCTTCTGACGCGTTGCGCTCGTGATACAATTCTTATCCGGGCGGCCTCGTTTCGCGAATGAAAGGAAAAGGGATTTTCATTGGGATATAACTGGGGCGATTAAGTGCGCTCCGAGAGCGCTCGCGCGATTCAAACGAT
The DNA here is from genome assembly GCF_001594065.2 of Cyphomyrmex costatus. Lineage (NCBI taxonomy): Eukaryota > Metazoa > Arthropoda > Insecta > Hymenoptera > Formicidae > Cyphomyrmex > Cyphomyrmex costatus. The sequence continues at coordinate 177,178 of NW_017277600.1, read as the reverse complement.
GGAGAAAGGGCGCGAAGCGGCGAGACATCCGTTTTCTAGAAGAGTAAACACGATGGACGAGCGAGATCCGCGATGTCTCTCCGTTCGATCGATGTTCATATGATGCTTATATATAAGTTTACATTCAAGAGATGACGAGATAGAGAAGACGATGCTTAGTGGGCGTATAGTGCGTGCGTGCCATGCAAATTAATCCGTTGCGTACGTCGTACACGCGAAAGGAGCGCCGAGGATGCCACGCTCACCAACGCTGGTGATATAACGTTTAAGTATACAGCCTAATAAAATTAGAGCGCAAAAACTATGAGACGCGCGATGGGAACGAGCGCCGAATTGTAGGGATGTGGAGAAAATAATACACTCGTGTATTTTATTAATGCTATTGTCTCACGGCACACTTTGTTGTTGTGTCACTGAAAGACTCTTCAAATTACTAGTCAAACCTTCAACTTTGACTTTCCGATTAATTTTATTATAGGAGTTTATTTATTATATATAGTCTGTCTGTTATGAGTTTAAATTCTGAAGGAAATTTTTGCAAATTATTACATTTCTTTTCCTTCTTTTTTGACAGTTGTTTTTGAAGACTCACTTGTAAAAATTAAAATAAAAATCTAGAAATATATATATAGGTATATAAAATACCGTATTTTGAGTTTTGCAAAAAGAAGGGTTCCGTCATTTCTTCTTGCTAAATTTTTAAATTAATTCAATGACGTAAACGATACGCGTACAAATTTATGTCCCGTATTTTTTCTTCTTTAATACCGTTAGTCTTCCCAATCCTTTATATCGCAATCATCTGAGCTGCGCACATTATCTTGAAAAGACGAACAGGTGGTTACGTAAACTCTCGCATGTTCAGATGTTTATAAGGATAATAGTTGTCGAGAGTTCACCGAACCGTTTGCAGTTTATTATGCGCAGTAGCTCGAACAAAACTATAATAATTATGTTTAAGTTAGATTAGTAGGTTGCTTAAGTAGAGTTCGAGACTAACCTACTCCTCTAAGTAGCGTTGTTTTGCGTCAGATGTACGTTTATAATACGTGCTACAATTATTGATCTCTATTTGTGTAAAATAATTTTCTGATGCTTGTTTTATTTAAATCATTTTATCAACAATATTTATTATATTTTTTATTTACTAAAATACATGACGTTGCAATTTTCTATAACTAAACGATAAGGTTGCGCTAAGATTGGAAAAATCGAACTTAACGTTAAGTTATTAAACTCCATTAAAAAAATATTATATGAAATTATATTTATATTATATTGTATAATTATATTGTACTTTTAGCAATACTTAGATACAAATTTTGTATGAAAAACGCAGTTGAAGTTTCTATATTTTTTGAAACAGATTAAAATTTTGCTTTTTCTCTATACATATACACGCGATATCTTGATTTTTTATTTCCCTGTTCTCGTCTTCTCGTCTATCTATAAATTAAATTTATCGGACGAATCGTGAGAAATTCGCGTCTTCACTGCTACGTGGCAAACACGATGCAATGAAAGTCAGCCGGATGCGAAGGGCAATGCGAGCCCTCGGCCTCTGAGATGACCCGGGTTTTATCCCGGGAGGTATGTTAAATCAGCTCTGGCAAGAGAGATAAAGAGAGAACACGTATACGATCATATCTCTTCACGAAGTGTTAACGCAGACGAACAGTAACCGAGCGTGTTTGCGGCGACGTCTTATCGATCCTTACCCTTGTAGATCGTGTACCGACGCCCCGGGGGGGCTGTACTTTGCGCGTAAAGATCCTTTAGGGACTAATGCGGATGTACGTGGAAAAGTACGAACAGCGCGCAATCTCGAGGGAGATAATTGACCTTAAACTTAGCGATGTATCTTAGAATATATGTTTCTCTTATTCTTTATTTCAAAAATGTATATCGAGTCTCTTATGTTCTTCATTATTTATAGATACATAATTTTGCGTGTATTATTGGAGCATAGACAGATCCTTTTCTAAGACTTATAGGAATCATTTTTACTTCTGAGAGACATAAAATATTGTAATTTAAAAGTAAAAACCAAGAGTCAATTTTTATCTGTCGTATAAAATGCTTTTTTAAAATTGCAAAGCATCGTGTACCACAAAAATTGCAGAAAATTAAATTTACCCTCTATGCAAGTCAAATGCTTTAATGAGTATCGTAATTATTTACATCTTTCAAAATTCGATATAGTACGGACAATAGCATGAAATTCATTTTATTCGCATTATGATCCATTGTACTGTGAAAGTTACGGCATAATCGTGTTAGCATAACCGAGATGACTACCTGTGTTATGCCAGAAGAAAATGAACGTTTTGTCTCACGGGATATTTCGTGTCGTGCGAGGAACTCAGAATTGTGTCACAATTTCTCGGGTGGATAGGAGGTTCTACAAAACTAGCAATATCGATAAAACTTGTTCTACAACAGGATAGAGATATAGATAAATCAGATATCAGAGAGGCGATAAGTGAAGAAATGGCCTAATCGGTTAGCTAAGTCGTATGATTTGACTAGCAAGATATACGGATTTATTTTTGTTACTCATTTTAATTTTTAACGACAAATTTATACCTATCGTAAAATACACGAATTTTATATATATACGAAGTAATAATTTTATCTTAATATGAAGACGTCATTAATATGCGTCTAATTTTGTGAGGTAAGAATGAACATCAATTTTAACTACTCATACAGTAATTAATTAAATTAATGATAATTTTTAGCTCTACGGTTCATGACCACTAAGCTTTCTAACTAGATGATTATGAAGTTTACTTCACAATAACTACACATTGTCTACATGGAATAAATTCCAATATTTTATTCAATGCAATTATTACGATTGTTGTCTCATATTGTGAATAATTGCTGAAGATGATTCGAAACAAGAGTCGAAACGTCCAAGAGAAATGCATAATTTAATAAATTAAACTGATATCCGCTAACAACAACCAGCAGTTTTGACTCCTATGATCTGTCGTTAATAGTTATCTAATTTGAAATTGCCATATTTAACCGGTTATCACATACATATATTATTTTGTGAAATAGTTAGTAGTTAATGTATACATTTTGCTTCGATTATAAGGTTAAGGTATAGCATGTTCTAGACTGCGGTTTGTTATTCACTGCAAGTACTGAAAATCTATAGTATACGTAACGCGAACTATAAATTTTCAGTACTTGCAGTGAATAACGGAACGCAACTCTAGTTTAGTCATGACCGGGTAAAGATAGCCGTCATATCCTCCCTTGTCAAGTTGGTTTCATCTCATTTTACGGAGGTAGCAATCCAGGTATTTTATAGAAATCTGTGGTATAATCTGACTTAATCCAACCCTCACCTTTTTGATATTCAACATTCTACAATAAAATTGTAAGTCGTAACCCGTAAGAAATTAATCACTCAAAAAAAGAAATATTCTGCCAATATAAACGGAGAATTTTTCTTAGCATTTTTTCTAATAAGTAAAAAAACCTTACAAAAATTAGGCGCGTGTATTTATAACACATGTTCATCTATACAAAAATGAGGACACATGAGCTATGTATGATTAAAAATAAATTCCTCTACAGAAAATTCTATTGTAATAACTAGAATAGTTTTGAAATAAGAGGATATATAAGAGATACTAGCGGTATGCTTACTGTCAGAAAAAGTTTGTCATTTATACGTGCTGCTACAGCTATGTGTACACGTCAGTATACGTAAGACACTCTTTTAGCATTAAAAGGATTGCAATTCTAAATTTAGCATTTTATAGTTATAAGAAATTCCTTTCTTTTGTAGAGTATCTTCTTGAAGTCGTATATAAATGGAAAATCCTTTTAACACGGAACCGCTAAATGGCAGAGTATTTTTTTTTGGGTGACAATCATAATCGATTATTTTTTTCATATTCAACTGTGAGTGGTCAGTTTTGTGCGACCTTATTGTAGAACAGGCCTAACGCCTAACAAAAATCGTTACGATAATGCACTTTTAGGATAATGCGATCAGATTTGTACGCTCTCGAAAGTATCGCGACGTAACGCAATTGAAAGTGGACGGAACCGCTGAAGAAATCCAGTTACGATTTTCAGCTCAGTGGTCGGTATGGGTGAGTCCGAGTTTGTTCCAACGCCATAAACGATTCGAAGGTCGCGACCGATTTGGACGTCACGAGATGATAACATTCTCGAGATCGCGATTCCGATCCGTCCGGTATCGCGCCGCCGCGCGCCGACCGGAACGATATCATTGCGTAATTGGGGCATTTCTCCTGTCAAGCCGACCGACAAAAAAGGATCCCGTGTAACATAATTGAGTCGGTCGTTTTAGAAAGAGAACGTGTCATAACGAGGAGAAATTACACATTCGTATATGTGAAAAAGGATTCTTATTTACCGTTAGACCTTACATTTTCAATCTGAAATGTGATTTTTCCCCGGATACGTTAATTTTTTCCTGGCACGTGCTTAACTAGATTCTAGTTTCCAATCGTATATATACCCGAACGTAAATGGGTATATAGAAAAATGATCGCGTGAGTATCTCCTCAATGGCATCGAAATTACGACCGGATCGAGCTTTAATACGATCGAAATTGCATTCATATTGAAAATATAGCGCATTATCTTGTGATGCAGAGAAAGTTGGTAAAGTGAGCAGCACGAGCTACTCGATCATGCGCCACGTTTTCGCGAAATGAGTTCCTCCTTCGCTAAAATATATAGGCGGGATAGATTTTACGTGGATAAATGATACCTCTTCCATGAGGCTCCTAGCCTCCGTATTCATGATTGCGCACGCGATATAAGATTGACGAGCTTTTTCATTAATTATTGGTATATCGCAGCGTTACGCAATATATTTTCGCGTCACGCATATGGTTAATACGACCGATCTCACAACATTTCCAATCTCAAGTAAAATGATAATAAACGTAATCGCGGTGGCGAACATTAAGAATGATTTAACGCACGGCGCGCAATAAAGGAACATGGAATGACACGATAAGTAGTGTCATTCGGTAAATTTCACAATGCGACTCTTTACATAATCCTGGATCCTGCCGTGATATATTCGGCATAATCGTGACTTTCTTCTTTAAATACGCCCAAACTTTTTCTTTCAGAATATGCTCGCGGGAGTCCTTGAGCTCTCAAGGAAGCCTCGCCAGAAGAGAGAGATCTTTTTTGTCAATAATTTGCCACAAACCTGTGGTTGGTGTTCGTAATAATTAAGTAATTTAGAGAAATTGTCACGTTCTCCAAAGTTGCAGAGTTTTAACAAATATATTTATCCCCTTTTTCCGCAAAGTTGATGTTTCTTCCTATCAGAGATTTCCTTGTCGAGAGGGGCGTGTAAGTTGTTCTTTGCGGCGCGAAGAAAAGTCGGCTATCAAACGGGTTGGGTAACCTTCGCGGCGGACTTTCGAAATCAAAATAAGAAACGGACCTTACAATATACTTTCCCTCTCGAGTACTCCAAAACGCGTGAAACACGATGACGCATATTTAGGCACGTAGTCGGATTAAATGGAGCGGGACGATGAGGAAAAGCGGACCGTGACCGAAGGCCTACGGGAGGCTAATGAGAATCTTTACTCGATCGCAAGCTAAAATAAAGTTGTACGACTCGCCGGAAATGTTCAGTGCCAATCGCATTCAAACTTGTTTAAAAAAAAAAACGATTGATTAGTATTAATTAATGCATTAATGCAACGTATAGTCGTAAAGGAGAGAAACCGGAAATACTTTCTTGAAAGTTATACAAATTTTAAAAATATATACGACAAGATAATATCGCAACAGTTTTACCGAAATTGTCGGAAAATTTTCAATATATATGTATATATAATAAAATGATCTCTTTTACGCGTAAGTAAAAATGCAGATAAAAACAAGAGCTTCGTAATTCGACGCACGTTCGCGATAGAAAACGAAAGTTCCGATAAGTCTCGATATATATATAAGTGAAAGCGAACTGTCGCATAAAATTACGACAGACAAATATTTGTACGAAATTCAAAGACGTTTGCTGCAATATTGATATGTTCTGATACGTTCTTTCTGTTCGCTTTCCCTTTGCATCTCTTTTCATCCAAGTGACATGCTCTGTTAATTTTGAGATCGAGCACTGCTACAAGATTGATTGAGAAATGATCTCGATTCATTGAACAATACGAGCTTTCATCATGGTTTAATTTTAATACAATAACATAACACAATACAAAGTCTCTTTGTTACGAAGTTTGAGAAAGGAACATTATTTAAACAACTTTTAATTTATAACGTACAGAAAGATATATTTCCAAAGGTAAGCAGACCAGAACGTTTACCTATATAATCAACAAAATATAAAAATAATATAAAATTTCATGATATTTTATATCAGAAGTGTTTGTACTCGGTGCATAAAATTGTATGACTTTACAATTTATTTCACCTTAGTTGATTATAAAAAAAAAAAGTATGAGAAATAGGTACAGGAACGGCGAATCCATACCGTGAAAAAAGAAAAAGTTAAAATTAATTCCCGCGAGTCTCTTGCGAATCGCGACGGCCGAGTTGCGTGCGATATCAGATTTTTCCGTTTTCTTGAGAATGAAAAACGAACGCCCCCGAGAGTTATTGCTCATATACCGCACCGGGACAAAGGGAAAAGGAGCAGCGGAAGGAACGATCGACTTTCGCAATTTCGTTATATACACGAGAGGCGAAAATTCCATTCGTGCTAATGATTGATCTCATACAGATAACACACGTCGGACCCGAAAGCGAGAGAAACCGGGAGGAGGGGCCCGATTTCAATTAGGCCCGAGACAAAGTGTGCCGGGTGTAGCCGGGGCTGCCTCTTGGAAATTAACGATCGGCCATCGATACGGTGCGGCGATTTGACCAGCGTTCTCCATCTGGGACAGCCGGCTAACGCACATACGCGTCACTTGCGTAATCCGCGTGTTCGTGTTACGTGCGAGAGAGCGCGTAACCTTTCTAGGGGTGGGGGATCGAGAGGGAGGAATGGGCGCTCGTTCCCCCGTGTGTTTACGAATGTGTCCTTCACGCTGATAATTATTAAAATATAATTCGCTCCTTTCGCGCCGTCGTCGTCGGTTAGCGAATCGTGTCGCTCACGCGGCGCGACGTGGCACGACGAAACGCGATTAAGGATACACGGGGGGTTTGTAGAAAATGATAGCGGAGGCTGTGTCGCAAGCGGCCCTTGCGAAACTTTAAATTAACCATTGTCTTGCATTTAATATTTAAAAACGGTCATTAATATATCCTTGTCGCTCAGTGTCGCAGAAAAGAAGGAAACGTTCTTACGAAAGTCTTAATTGTATAACGCTGATGGATTAATCGTTGTTTCCTGGATTATCAATGTCCTTGTAAATGCATTATTAGAAATCATATTGTACATTTTAATTACTATTCATATAAATGGTGTTGAATGTTTCATTGAACTTTTGACGAGGACATTCGGAGTTGATTTCTTCTTAACCCTCTAAAGTTAACGGTGGATCTCTATTGGATTCATTCAATTATAAATCTTTTTGTCAAAAAAATAATTAAATTTTCTTTATATCGCAAATTTGCATTTTTCTTATCAAAAATATACTTACATTCACTTCTTTTTGTACGAGTTGTTGTTTTAGTTCGGCGAAAAATTAATTAGTACCTCTTTAATTAACATATATTAATTAAGATATTAATTAAATATAAGTCCCAGTGTCAGTAGCTGGTTTTGTCGTCAGCTCCGGAGAATTAAATCAATTAAAAAAGTGCTTTGTAAGCCAATTATTTTCCACGTATATAATTATATGTATGTACGTGTGATTGAAACATTCGGTAATTCCGGAAAATAGGTGTTCGTTCGCTCACGGTCGCCTCTATCATGTGCACAGCTGCGCTTTTATCTTTTAATCTGCATCGAGACGAAGTGTAATGAAGGGGCGCGACTGATCCACTAAAGCACCGCTGCTTTTTAAACGAGAGGACAATTTCACCGAACGGCTGGTCGCTACGAGCTCATTACTTTCAGTTGACACCACGAGGCAAGGCTGCTCGGGTTGCGAGCTACAAAATATCGAGAGCCAGGCTTTCCAGCTTGTCCGGCCGGTCGATTTATTCGCACGTTCGATGGAGAGAGGTACGCGGAGAGATGCAAGAACTCTCTCGCGCCCGGTTTACAAGCGTTCGCCGCACGGCCGAGCAATGCATCGCGATTTGTACACCGTACAACGTCTGTATATACTGCGTATATGTATCCATCGGGTGATTACGTGCGGCTACGCTGCTTTTCCAACGTCGTCTTGTAACGAGGAGCGTGACTCCGTCACGGCGGGGACGAAGAATCGAAATCCGTTCCGACGAGACGCTTAACGCGTCGGACAACGTGTCGTACGGCCCACACGTACACGCATACACACGCATTCATATGCTACGTTTCTATTCTCGCAATGTTGTATCGCTCGTTACTCCATACCGAGGCGAGAATAACGGAGCTCCGATTGCCACACGCCCCCTCGTAGCCTTCACACTTTGCGCGCACACTTCGCGCTATCGTATCGTCGGTTCCGAGATGCGCGGAGATATTCGTCGAAGAAATGAGGGAGGTTGCACCGAACCAGCAAATTTAAAAGTTTCGCTCGAAGATCTCGATGTATGCATGTTCTTCGAGGCATATATGCACAAATCTCTCGTATTTTATGCAATAGAGTGGGCACTGAAGGTTCTTTAACGACGTGAAACACGATTGCATGTGAACGGTATCGACGTTCCGTCAGAAGCGGCACAGAGGGTACTTATTATCGAGCTACGATATTACTGTAACATCAATCACGATTTCGCACCGTAACGCGACATCCTTCGGTGTTTCTTAATTAAAATTATATGTATTTATCGCGCGAACACAATACAGAGGCGATGTAAACGCCAACGTGATCTTTGCAAACGAGGAGTCACGCGCGCGTTCGTTAGAATTCTCCATGGGAAGTCTCGAATAACCGTTAACGCAAAAGCCTCGCGGTATCATTTGCGCCGAGGTAACCGTCGAAAGTGCGATTATCATTGTTTAACAGTGACCTTTCGTTCGCGAAGCAGGACAGCCGCGCTCGCAATCGCAATAAGGCACGAGGGCGGCGCGTTCACGATCGGAAATCCCGCTCTCTGCTTTCATTTGAAAATTTTCCACAAACGGCGACTCCCAGCTTCGTGACGAAACTCTCCTTCTTCCCCGTATCAGCGCGGTCACGTTCGGCTACATCCGGATTAAGAAGGGCGGAATTACTCAGGGCAGCCCACGCTGCCGTTTCAACTGTCAGAACTCGCAATCGCGGTGCACGTCTTGTTTCATTATCGACTAACACAAATTATATCCTTCCTACGACTAGAAAAAAAAACAGAGGACACATAAGAGCGCGCGACTGTATAGATATATTATAATGATTGACACACACACGTACACACAGAAATATATACATATATAAGCGAGCCCAAATTACTTGAGATTTATTGAAGATGAAATTTCTAACAATGACATAAGATTTACAACATAAGATTTATGTTCTATAAAATGTCTTTCGAAACATGTCGCTCCAGTCTCACACATACTAATTAATAATAAATTATGGTTTCACCAAAAAGAAATAATATTACCGTTTTAACTTGTATTTACATCTTCACGACTGTAACGTATGGCGGTAATTTTCTGTCTAGACAAGCTGTATAATTTACATCAGTCCTAATTGGAGACTTAATTAGAAGAAATAAATTAAAGCGGCGACTCTCTGTAAGGGAATTCTGCGAAAAATAACAAAGTTGAAAAAAATCAAGTGACCGTTAGTTTATATATAGAGAAATTTATACATTTTTAATTTTGTTATGTGTACTTGTCACGTCAAGTTTCCTAATTCGTCCATTTGGCATCCGTTGTTTATCGCGATTAACGAACAGAAAAGAGAAGGAAAGCCGGCTAGGTCGTGACGTGACGCAACGAGAACTCGGTTGCCTCAGCCTGCTCCATTGTGTCTGAGCACCACCTCTTGTTTCTACTTACACGATACCGACCACGCCATCCTTATACATATACTACTGTCCGCTCTATCAGCCATGTAAACACAATGTTCCAGACCTATCAAAAGCTTTTTATCTTTAGTTTGGAGTCAATTCTTTTACAGCTAAAATAATAATAAATATCAAGGAAGGAAAATCGTCTATTATATATAAATCGTTATACAAATTTTATAATTATCTCCCTCATAAAGATGAAATCTACACGAAATTATAAAATATGAATGAGATTTTACTATTGCACATTGCTTGCAGCATTCGCGTGTAGCTTTCCAGAAAATTGTTCACTCAATCGCTTATTATATTGAAACGTTGACGTATTTATTAAAAGAATTTGTCCTCAAACTTGTATTGATACAAAAATGTAAATTTACATAAGAGGTGGTTTAGTGGCCCGCGAGATAATCGTGGCGCACGCGATTGCCACACCTCTCCATGTGCAAGGGAGCCGATAAAAGGTTAAACTCACAATCGGTACACACCCCTCTGAGTATCCTTCACGGCTGAGCGTTATTCGCGGACTTAATCTTCCACCGACGTGGAACTTTCATAGCGCAACACAGACGAAGAAGTAAAGGAGATTATGGCCGTCCGATTATGGTAATCCGATCGTTTATTTTTATGTTTCCACTGTCCGTTTCGTTTCTACTCTATAAACTGTATATAATCTATATTGCATTCCCCCCGCAAGCTCGACACAAATCGTGCGAAGTCAAGAGGTTGCTCCGATTCGTCCTTCCTATCTCTCTATGAGATCGCATGTCCGAGATCGTCTCGAGAGCAAAATACTCGGTTCTCTATGCATGAATTTAATACCGTGCCTTTCTAAAGCAAACGTCCGGCTACAAGCGACAGCAAAGGTTACACATATCGCTCGCTCGCACCCCCCCGAGAACCTTCACGCTGCGATTCCAATCCTATTGCTGCTCGCGGTCAATTTACCGCGAGAAGGGATCGTTGCGATAAATTTACGTCCGTATATCTCTCTCACCTCTCCTCCCTTTTAACCGGCCATAGATTGTCCGTATCCCGTGGAATCTTGAACCACTTGGATGTTTAACATAGCGTAAGCCTATCACATTGACGCGTCATGCCTGTTCAACTTACGTTGGTAGTCTGAAATTATCCTACTTGATTGCGCGCGGAAATAGATATCATTTATTTTTAAAATTACATTGAAATCACTCTATTTGAAACGTTTGAGAAACATGAGATTTTTATCTTTAAACTTACGCATAAATAATAACTAAGATCAATACCGCGATTATATGAATAAATTTTAGAACTTGGATTGCTTTACTTTTATGTGTACTGAAAATTTTATTGCAATTTCTCTCTCTCTCTCTCTCTCTCTCTCTCTCTCTCTCTCTCTCTCTCTCTTTCTCTCTCGCTGCCTTTCTGAATTGTTATGTCTATAAAATGGTCGAATGTATAAAATATTTCTATTTCTTCACATTAAGAGAAAAATTCACGGAATGCGCAGTTACGTGAAATTTAAAATGATATCAGGGCCTTATCGGTTACGTGTATCTTTCCAGCGCTTTCGCAATTACACGCGTAAAATAGCAAAGGTCGCGCGCGTTACTGGCACACACTCCTGCGACCGTATAGATAGCCTTCACGGCCGATAGCGCGTTAGTTATCGATCGCGATCTGCATTTCGCAAATTTAGAATGCGCGTCCCTCATCGACCCTACTTTTTTTCCAATCGTATCGATCCTCTCATTCCCAGCACAGCTGTATGACTGTATATCAAGAATACCTAATTAAAGAATTACATAATCTCTTGCGAAATTACTTTCGGATCAAATTAACCTCTCTGCGTATATATCGCAATGCGACTTTCTATCAAGAATATAACGACTCACCGCAGTGTGATCGTGCAGCGAAAAATAAAAACTTACCAAATAATTTTGGAAAGAATTAAACGCAGAACTGTACTGTACTATTATTTATGTATTACTGCGATTAATTGATGAAACACTATATTGCATTATATTATTACTCTCTTGTTTTATTTTATTTTAAGGAAATTATGATTTTATAAACCAATTCCATTCGTTATTACATGTATATGTATCTCTGACAAAATTGTATTTGAAATATAGGATTTATATCCTATAATCACGTAATTAGTCTGTTACTTTCGCGAATAGTTCTATTATACATTTCCGTATAGAACTTTACACATTTCTTGAATCATAAGATTATATAGTATAATTAACATATCTCTCAAACGATATGTAACTTTCAAGTGAAAAGAAATTTTGATATTAAATAAAAAAAAGATTAGAGACTTTCCACACGCTCGATTAATTTCCGGACCCGTCAATTAGCGTTAATGAACCTCGTTACTTTCCCGAGCCATTTTCCACTTTATCGACCCACGCAAGAGTTCGTGGGGTTAAGGATGATACATCCTTAAGGATCCATCCAGAGAGAGGTAATCGATATTACGGATATTATCCCAGGCGGAGTGCGCGCGCTCTTTCTTTCTGATATTTTCATCTTGGGCTTAACAAGAAGCCCTCTCTTACGTGTGTGCGGAGAGGATCGTGGGATCGAGGAACGAATGCCAGGCAGGTCGCGAGCTGTCTTTAGTAATCTTCAAAGACCTGGTCGATCGTGAGTGGGTGTTCCCCACCTGATCCGCAGGGTGCAGAATATCGGGGCGTTCACCGGTGCATATGACTAAAGGTGCAAGTAATCTTGCGAGTAGCTCTCTCTCTCTCTCTCTCTCTCTCTCTCTCTCTCTCTCTCTCTCTCTCTCTCTCTCCTTTTTTTAACCCCATATGTTCGGTTCTTGATTCACAGGACCTATTATCATAAGAAAGATTGCCTATCCTATATGCTCGTTTCTATAATATCAATGTAGAATAACTTCAATCTTGGTTCGACTTATTCTTCATCCTTTTCTAATTCTTAGAAAAAGATGAAGAGTTAATTAAATTATTATTAAAATTAAACTACATTGGTTAGAAACGGACAGTTGACGCAACAAGAAAGATGGAACAGGTTTAACTCACAGATCTATAATTATTTTTTGTCATCAGACATTATTAGAAAAGTCAGAAGCTTCGCGTGTCCACTTCGTTCTCAGAAGTAAGTTACGCAAAGTTCCCGTTGCTCTTAACATGCAAAAAAAAAGAACCTTTTCTCACCATCGTTCCCTTTCTTTCTTCCCCGCACGTTTTTCTCATACATCTAGCGATTAGTCAGACTGAAAGGGCAAACGGAACGGAGAATCTTATCCCACGGAATCCTCTATCGGTGAATGTGGATGCATCGTATCATACTCGCACATTCTGATTTCATGTAGCGGCGCATTAATTAGTCCATTACATTGTGGATAACGGTTTAGTGTGCAAGTCAGATGTAAACTTTGGCATTTCGGAGCACTTTTGCGCGCCGTTAATCTCGCAGGACGAGGCGAGGTTCGCTCTCACGTTTCGCTCGTCGCACATCCGACACGGCGAACACGTCATACAAAGTCATATTTCGACATGATAATACCACTTTGCTTGTAGCGATATTTCGCCATTATATTTATATTCTTAAAAGTACAAGAGCGTACAAGTACGATTTCTGGCTCACGAAGTGGCGGGATTTGCCCTAAACTTCACGTCGAATTGCATTTTTCCTCGAATAAAATGAAATTGATATTACGTTGCACAACCTCCCCGTCTGTTGCCGATTGTTACAACGCCGATTACAATGTTCAAAAGACTTCAATGCTAGTGATTACAATACCACAGATTTCAACGCGCCGGCAACTTCAATACTGCAGATCTTAACAAGCCGCGTCCGGGGACTTCAATGCCGGCGATTTCAACGCCGGAGGTTATCACCTCGTAATTTCGATGCTGGAGCTGTTCAATCCTTTGAGACTCGATGCCAATTTAATTCTCAACTATTTAATCTTCTGTACGTTCTATTACATGAACATTTTAATTTAACGTGATGAAGACATTTGAAATCAGGAGGTAAACGTTTACATGTTCTAGAAATAACAGTGGATATTATACGTGCAGCTGTTGCACGTTTGACGTAGCAAACCGGTGTCCTTTCGCTCTCGATTATTTCTTCCATTTTTACATGACTAATAATAACTTCAGTCAAATGATCTTGTGTTCTATGACCTGAGGTAATGCGTTGAGAATTATATAGCTTGTAATTAGGCTAATCGTAATTTCACGAAGTTCTTCAGTCGCATCTCCGCGCCTACGTATTATTTCCTTTGGCTTTCTTCAAGAGATTGAAATCTTATTATATCACAGACGACCTCGCTAAACGATCGTGAAGATACCGTGAAGTCGCGGCTCATCCAACCGCGTCACCGCGTCCAAGAGTCCCGCTGAATTCTCTCTCTTTCACCGGCCGGGTGTCTTTTCACTTCTTAAGGCCATCAGCTGCGTCCAACAACCGTTACGTACTTGCATTTGCGCTTCACAATCGGCGGAGGCGCTGATTAATGTGAGGACCCCTCGATCTTGCCGCCTCTGATCTCTACCCTGCGTTACGAAATTGCTATTATATAGAATATATCTATATAGATGCGACGTAAATATTCGTAATCTCTAATTATCACAATAATATAGCTAATATCTAATTAATTATATATTAGCAATATTCCTTAATAATAATTTACAGAAACCGTTGATTTTCTTGCCAATTATTATGTCGTTATATTGCAAGTAATATCATGTTATCAAATGTCTCTGTCGACGCGACTGTTCTTTTATATTTGCAAAATATTTGTGAAGATTCTGCAATAATCGACCTGCAAAATGATTTATACGAATGCTGATGTAATTCCGGCGAGGTCAAGTCACGTTGGTTGCGAGCGTTTGCGTATCGAAATCTGTTAAGGTGTACTCCTCGAGAGTCGTTTGAGCATCTCGGATGGGAGCAGATTAAAATCGGCAGATTGTGCAAGCAGAGACATTGAATGCGTCCCAAACAGTGTCAGGATGTCCTGTGGAGAAGATCTTGATGCCATACTTCGTATACGAGAGACAAGTACCGTACAAAATATCTTTGTAAACCGCCAGCCATCTTCCATATATAGGGAGGAAGATATGTAAATTCACTAAATATTGCCAAATAAACGTGATGATACAATTATAAACAATTACAATGTTGGTTCATATATAAAAAATATTATGATAACTTCTATGTGCACTTTGCAGAAACATAATTTTTCTTTTAAATTTTAAATAATTTATACTCTAACATAACAGTGCCTGACAGTAGAACTGTGTAGGATGCCGTAAGAATACGGGATTTGTCGTACATCGACCTCTATGAATATTTTACGAAGAGATGTGTCATCGTGCATACAACATATTAATATGTAAGATAAAATAACGAATTATAAAATCACATTACTGCCATCTCTCTAAATCTCATAATTTTTTATTTAAAATATTTTACAAAAGTGTATCTTGCCAAATATATCTTGTCGTCTTTGATGAGCTTTTCGTATTAACAATTTTACGTAACACCTCGTTGTTAAAATGAGTTTAATCTTGCAATTTCGATCTTGAATAATAATGTCGTATGACGTATAATGTACTCGTAACGCATAATTTGGAGCGCATCGACTTCTACTGATCCTTTAAACAGCTCCCGTGACCTTTCATGGACGAGAGAGAAAACAGACCAGTACGTCGGGATGCATCTTCGCGAATGATAATTGATGAATACGTAATGCGTGACGTAATGCCATGTGGGCGACGATTGAAAAACGTTGCCCTCGGAATAATACAACACTGACGAAATATTACACGTAATCTTGTCATAGTCAATGCTCATTAAGGATGTAAAATGAAGTTAATTATCATGTGTCATCCATTACGAATGACATTTATATCAATTTTGGAAATACGCGTCATAAATTTGTATATCTGCGAAACGAGAAAGCCAGAATCAATAAGTCGTTGGGATTGTCAGTAAGCGAGCGAGCAATAAATTAGTCACAACATTAATGTCCATCCTTTAACTGATTTTGTATTTAATATATCTTTTGAGAAAGTATTTTTTAGAAAGGATTTCTTTCTTTCACTCTTTCTCTATCTAGTTAACGGAAACATAATTTATTCTATATCCGAGATTGCCGGAACATTTCTTTTGTTAAACACGAAAGATAGGGATTTTAGTTACGGTTGCGGTTACGATTCGATGCTCTACTTAAAGAAGGAATCGGCTGTCGAAGTCACGCGAAGAAAGTTTAGTGTCAGAAACGGCAGACTGAAATATGAACGAACTTCCGAGGCCGTGGGCGCTGAAAAATTCACAAAATTGACAGACTCAGTAGGAATAAATTTCCTCACCATTATCACGCCTTTTTGTTTAATCCTTGAATTAGCAAGCTACTTTACGTAATAATGCTCGTTCGATTGCAATAATTATTTTTCACGAATACCAAACAATATTTGATCTGTAGTTGCTTGGAGGCTTTTTCAAAAGCAACTAGAAAATATGAAATGAAACGTTACATGCATATTTAATCCGTATTTCAACAATTTCTATTTATTTTATTATAATTTTCAAAGGAATTCTCTAAGATTGCTTCATTAAGGAAGAAAAATACTTTTTATGTTTAATTTTATATTTTATGACTCATTGACTCTATTATCCTAATTGATACTTATAATCATCATCACTATCATGCCGTTAAATTTCACAGATCTTTTAGGAATTTGCTAGCGAAACATAGCCTTTCTTATTATACCCAAGGTATGTCGTTTTTGTAAAAGGTATCGAGACGCCTATGCCACGCATAACTACCAACAATCTCATTAATCGCATGCACAAAAAGGGAGTGAGGCAAATTGTAGTGCCGCTGGTATTTTCATGGAACTACGAAAGCATGCAATTGTCGGTCCAATGATTTGAGGAGTCTGTATATATAGGGGGAAAAAAAAATTAGCAGAAATTGTTCACGAAACAATGTTCGAGGCTTAATTAACAATTTTAGCGACTTTCGCCGCTTTTATTATGCAATTGCGCCGATTTTTATTCGACTTTTCAAGGTCTCGAGTCGCGAAAAAAAATTGTGCCAGAACCGGCGAAAAGTGCCGTGGGTTTAACCGTCGGATTTCTGATTACCTACTTTTACCGCTGTAATGGGCCGCGTGACCGGACTGCGGAGTGAACCAAATCTCCTTTACAATCAAGTGCCCCGCCCGAATAGGTAACGAGTAATCAAGTCGTTCCGGCGCGGTTTTGCGATGGAGAATGGAAGCTTAAAACCGCGGTGCGCGCACGTGCGTACGACGATGAAAACGCAACTGAGAGATCATGTAATTCCACGGTGTGGTGCGATAATGAGCGCTTTTAGGTTGCAAGTCTGATCGTCGAATATCGCGGTACGACAATAGTTCTCGAATAGCGTGGAAATTGCTTCTCGCAGCTATTTAAAACGACCCACGAGTCACGTGCCCGTTAATCTCCTTCCAAGCTTCCACGTGATACCGAGCATATGTATTGCCACCGTTAATGGAGATCGAGCGTTGCCCATGTTTGACCGCTCTAATCGTTGATTTGCCATAGACAGAGACGGATCATTTTTTTCTCCTTTTCATCGATCCGAGCAACTACAAAGTGACGACTATATAATAGAATAAAAAGTTAAATTGCTCGCGATTGATATCTTTTCTCAAATGTCACTTAATTCTTTGTTTCAAATGAATAGAAAATCGTGGTATTGATACGAATGAAAAATTGTGTATAGGTACACGATTGATAAAATTTATGAGAAAATCACAGGAAAAATATAATTTATAGCGTTAGTTATTTTATTATAAAAAATTCAATTTATGTATATAGCTATATTGAATATAAACACTATACTTTTTATATTAAGCAAGGAATAAAATATGGTGAGATCTTTACGAAGCGCCTTTTATTCCTGGATCGTTCGCCTCGCGAAACCGCGAAAGTCTGCGAATATTGTTTTACTGACGTAATTACGAATTATCGTCGCACCGTCACGTACACAATGATTTATTGATTTGCGCGCAGATATACATACACCGGGCGAGCGCCCGTGCAACACGGAACGCCTTAAACTGTATAAACTGTCCGATATTATGCAAGCGGCGCTCCAGTTTCAGAGCACTGCTTCGGTATTCCAGCTCACTTTCACTCATTCACTCGCCGAGTCTTTTATCCTATGTGTCGGGAGTCCCCTTCTCTCTTTCTCTCTCTCTCCCGTCGCCCTGTCTCTATTTCCCTTATACGCGTGCACCTCCTTCTCTCTCTCTCTCTCTCTCTCTCTTTCTATTCGTTCGCATGACTTTCACTTCTCTCGGTTTTGCAGAGTCCTTCTTTTCCTCGCGCTCGTCTCGTTCTGTCGCCGTACGAACTTCCACCGTGCGGGGCCGCCTCAGGAAAAAGCCACGGAAAAAACTGTGTTTCTATTCATATATATGTCGTACGTACGTATAGTGTATACGTATGATCGTGTATGGATCATTACGAGGCGGTAATTTTATAGTAGTATATAAGGAGAGCGCGCCGATAGCAGAACGATTTCCTGGTGACGCCGTTTCGATGGCGGCGGTTCCGGTCATGAAATTGCTCCGGGTGCCACTTGTTGCGTAAACGCACAATAAATATTAGACCCTGGTAAAATATGACCCGTCCAGTGTTCCGGATTTGAAGAGCCTAATTGCGGTAAAACGATTGCTCGCGCAGGTGTGCATGAAGTTTCCGATCAATTTTTGTAACGTCGGAAGCTATTTTTCGTCACAGGATATTATTACGACATGACAGGTTCTCCATTAAAAAAATATTATGCAAATTACATTTTACCTGTAATATGGCTTGCGTAAAAATTCTTACAAGAGGGCTTTGGCTATTTAGTGAAACGATTGCCTGTCATTTCTTTATCACAGAGTTGCAACGTATAGTTGCGTTCGTGATCCCGTATATATATTGTTCAGTAATTTGCGCTTACATTTTGTCCACACCCTTTTTTGTGTGAAAATTGTTTCAATGCCTCTTTCTATCTCTTTCTCTCTTACAAAAAATCGACGTCAAACCGCAGTTTCTTACGGAACAGCCGCTAGGCATAAAAAAAAGTTTTGCAATTTTTCATTGCATGAGCCTTGGCGGCACTCCTCATTTATTTCCATTATTGTAAAAAGATGCTTGCCTTCAAAGTTCTGCTTGTATTACATTGTAGCTCGAGAAAAGTGGTCGAGAAAAGTCTTGAACTAAAGGACTTCAAGAAAATCCATAAAAAAATGAAATTAAAACGAGTTAATAAACATTTTGAAAAAAGTTAATGAATACTTTAAAATTGAAAAGAAAGATCTCGAGAGACAGAAAGAGACATATGATGAAATATTGTTTGACACACTCCAATAAGAATGTATTATATATAGTTCAAATTACGCACTGATTTTGTAATATTGATTAGAGATAGTGGAAAATGTGTTTTGTATACAATACGAAACATGGACGTGCAATTAACAATCAACGCAACGTGGAACGTGATATGACCGTGTAATTAGCGATCAGAGATTTCAGTGAAACGCGGATTAGTACTGCCGTTGGATACGTATTTACCAACCGTAAAAGGCTGCAACGCACTTTGTGTCACTTTAGCAATCGCGACGCATCATTTGAGAATTTCTAGGTCGGCACGCGTCTATTGCGAGGAGTCCTGCTTGACATTTAGTACGCCGGGTACAACGTTCTTGCGTCTGCACCGCGAACGTTATTCCTCAGGCTTGGAACGTATTATTTGTAGATGATACGTCGACTACAATGTACTGGAATGTCGCTAGATGTCAAAGATACTCGGTTGCATTATATTTTGCAGATAATTCCATTTCCACCGTCAAATGTCAGTGACGCGATAGACATTGTGTTAGTGTGACTTCTTTTTATAACGAAATATATACGCACAAAGTAGTTGAAAGGTGTTTCTAGAAAAATTTGTCAGTTTTTCGCCAAAAAATTAATACATTAATACATTCTATCCATTGGCAGATTCAAAAATTTTTATCAAAATGGAAAAGGCCATTGATGCGCTAAAAGTTAAGTTTTTTAAGATCAAATATGAAAAGATAGAATATTTAAATTATTATTGACATTGAGAAAAATTATTTAAATATATAATTCATATATAATTTAAGAAATTTATACTTTTTATTCCTAGGAATTTCTAAAAAATATTTTTGAAATATTAAAATTGTTATTAAGCATTTTAGAAACAAAAATATATGTAATATTTTGCTATAAAAATATATTTAAAAAAAACCTCAAGATGGATCATGACTCTTTTATGAGTCGCCATTGCTTCTCTATCTAAAATTTTATAAATGATCATTATCATTCAATGATCAGAAGTTTCTGACGTTAACAAATATCTAAAACATCGTTGACTTAACGAATGATTGATTAATGAAGAAAGATATACTTGAAAGTATCCTACTTTGAATATTCATGATTTCTTATTGTATTGCTTGAAACGGAATCGCCCCAATCAGTGATTGGAACACGAGCAATTGAAAGTAAGATTTTGGATCACCCCACAGGCAGTGACCTCGAGGCCACTTCAAGGTCACGAGTAAAGGATTTCGAAGTCAACCGTCTTGTCAACGATAATCAGAAGAGGGAGAGAGAGAGAGAGAGAGAGAGAGAGAGTAGAGAGAGAGAGAGAGAGAGAGAGAGAGAGAGAGAGAGAGAGAGAGAACGGGATCGGTTTTTCTGCGTTAAAATTAAACCCCTTGACGTCAATTGCACGCGTCCTTCTATATCCGTACGGTCGAGGACGTTCATATCCCGTTCAGTCCACCTCTTTCCTCCGTTCCGGCATTTCCCGGCGACCTTCGCAACCGAATACTTCGGCTGGTCGATGCCTTCAATGCCGCCAGGAAGAACAACGTGTCTTGCTCCGCCAAATGCGTAATTATATACGGCATGTATAAATTACACCCGTGTATCTGTCATGTAATTTTGTTCGAACATACGACTTGCACTTGCGAACTAAATAATAAACGTCCTTCGTACGAACAAGAAGCTTTCGTACATATGTACAGGAGATTACGTATATAGGGATTTAGTAAACGGACGTACTTTCCTGCAAGAAGAAACTAAATTGCACGGAAAGTTAAGCGAATAGTTATCATACGTTTTTGGTTTCGTAAAATGCTTTAAGTTGCATTAACTCACGCTACACTATACTAGGACAAAACTCGTCGCCATTACACCGAAACATTGTGAATTAACGGGACCGGAGGGGGAGTAATTAATTCCGTCGTATCTCGCTCATTGCGCTCGGTTGCGCGCGCACTTAATTAGTCGCATTCTCTGGAAATCAATCTTGCATTCTCGATCTCTCCTTCCCAGCAGCGATCGAGCGATCTCCCCATTTTTCCCACTCCGGTTACCTAATTTTAATCGCCGTTACGATAATACGCGCTCGCGCGCCTTGCAGATTCGTTATTGCTCGTCATTAGAGCGCGTACCCGGGTACCCGGTGATGATTGCACAACGGCGGTCTTTTATGCGTATGGGAAGCAGACGTGCATTCGCTTACTCGGCTACGCGGACATGCCTGGGGCACCCACGCGTGGCCCGCGCACCATGCGCTCGCAATTCGCGTCGCACAATAAACCCCGGTGACTTCTGGAAAGCGAAAAACCGTCGAGCAATAACGATAATGGCGCTTTTGTCCCGCGTCCGTGTCGCGTGACTAAAAATCATCCATTCGGCTTCGACGTCTCGTCGAGACATTATGGAAAAAAAAACACGCGGACACGTGCGCGCATCTCCGAGCACTACTGTTTCACCTCGCTTTCACGACACTACTCCGTCCTGCGGTTCCCATTCGATCGGCTTGTTGGTAATTTTCGCTTTTCATCTCTTTTTTTTATTCTCCTCTGTTTTATTTTTCATCGATGATTGAGGAATAGAATGCGCGAGCGCGCTTCCGACAACACCGATATCCATTCTTCGGCCACGATTGCACGTTTTCTCATTAAGTCGCAATTATCTAGGTTTCCAGGGGCGCTTATTAATCAACCCGGCTCTATAATCAGAGGGGAAAACCTCGCCGTGAAAGATCCCCGGCTCGAACTTCCGCTTGCAAGAGAGGCTCGGATTGCGAAACCCGCGCAACGCGAGATGCGCGCGAGTCTTGCGTTTTTCCTTAGTGCGTATCTCTTTGCGTGTTCACGTTATGTTCGGGAAAATTAATGCCTCCGCATTGTGTTGCGGCTTCTGCCACGCGCGACGCATTTTCCATGTCTTGCGCGTTCTCTCCGCTTCACCTCGCCTGATATTCTCTCCGAGACTGTCGTAAAAGCGTTTCTCTATGTAAGTGAGCGGTTAAGTCCTTTCGAGTTAGGTCAGTCCGATAACATGTTTGGACGTTATACATATAGTATGTACATAATAGTCTTGTACGTATGAGTACAAGGTCGACCAAAAATCCGGCTACTTTTCCGTTGCACAATCGTCGCTGCATTTATCGCGCTCGCGTTTCAACATGCAAGCGGTACGCGATGATATACGGCAGGCAATCATGTCACGCTCGTTCAAAGCTGAAAATGTTTACGACATTTCACGGCCCGACTCGCCCCTGCGTACGCCACGTAGGAATAAATAGATCGTAATCATAATTCATACCAGCATTGACGTACGCTTTGTTCGTATAATTAATGAAGCTGCATTTATACGTCAAGCTCTCAGATGAAATTATCAGCTAATACATATATAATATTGGCTAATACATCACGCGTCTTTTATTTCTATAAGGAGGGATGAAATTTCAAATTAGAATACGAGTTTGCAAACGTGAGATATATAATAAAAATGTGCGTTAGTTTGAAAAAAGTATCTCCAATAAATTCACTTATAAAACTTTAGCTTTATTAATTTTTAATTTGTATTTATTTTTCAGAAACTATATACTTTGAAAAAATTTACTGAAAAATAATTTTGTAATACAAAAATGTATTGTATAAAATAAAAAGGAAAAGTAGATTTTATTAAAAATCTTATACTCATTCTCTAAGTCTTGAATGAAAATGCAAAAGTTTATCTTGCGAGATAATCCGATCGCAAGGAATAAAAATAATCTTTGTCGGTCTCATAACAATGGTTGTCGGTTTTGTATATCCGTACGAGGCCCATTAATCCTGCTAGTTCCTATGACTTTTCTTTGTTTTACCGTTTCACAATATGGACTGCATAAAAATTTTATTTCGCAATTCTGCGCAGATCTAGGATCGGATAAACTATATGCAAGAGGCCGTATAAGCTCCGATAGGATCAGACGCATGTCCGATTCGGATATACATATGTATTGTATAATCGTATAGAGCCCTCAGGGGATTTAAGACTCGAATTTTGATCTGACGATAATTTAATTTTGATTCGGGGAATAGAAGGAAATCTCGTTGGCCTTTAGCAACACTAATAACATTAAAATAATCAAGTATGCGTTGACTGAAGGGCTTTGGATAATATTTTAGATTTTAAAATTAAACATTTAGATATGTATTATCATAACATTTTAAATTTGTATTTCTACTTGTTTTTCAGGATGCCAACGAAATACTCCGAGAAGCGCGAGAGCCAGCAGAAATGAGGCAGTCCTGGAATTTGAATGCCCCGAAGAATTTGGATACTACCCACATCCGCGTGATTGCACACAGTATTATGTATGCGTTTTCGGCGGTGCTCTATTGGAATCCTGCACAGGAGGCCTTATGTACAGGTATGCGAAATGAGAAATATGAAAAGGGAAAGCAGCGAAAAGGAAAAATCAAGATCGCTATGAATATAAACGTCGACTCAACATTTCTCATATCGTAACGTTTTTCAGAATTAATATTTAGCGTGGAGAAATCGAACGCGTCTTGTCTTTATTCTGCTCCAATTTGGGAATGAAAATTTTACGGAAAAATATACGATTCTAAAAGAAATGTTGCTCCTCGATGTCTCGTTGCGAAACACTACCGCATCAACGTCAATATTTAAGTCTATTATATAATATGCTTTTGTTTCCTGTTTCTTTCCAAGTTTGTTAATTTTTATCTCGGGCGATAAAAAAAAAACGGAAAACGGGATGATAGGCAAAAAAAAATCAAGATGTAGAAAATAGCAAAAATGAAAAATAGGAGACATTAAAAAGCACATTGTAAAATAGGCATTAGCGTCGAAACATTAAAAATCGCGCATGTAAGCGTTCGCGAGTTCTAAGATTACGTGCGAGATAATGGAAGATGGTCGACGCGAGGAATTCTTCTGCTCGTTACCGCAGTTTCTGCTGATGTATAATCGTACGGGGATCAACGACCGCGTTCGCGCGATCACCGTCGCGAAGCGGGCTCTTGGAGAGAAAAGAGAGGAAAAAACACCGTGGAAACGATTCCACGCTTCTGACGATCGATCTGCTAATATGGTCACGGATTAGTAGCGAGGTGAAATTAGGCAAACAGTGCGATAATGGATGCGCCGAATCGGGCATATACGCATGCAATTGTCGAGCGGGCGTATATGAGGAGGCCGGATGTGCGCGATCCGGCCCGCGCTCCCATAGCGTTGCATTACGAGATTCGTGAGAGATCTTGCGTTGCCGCGCATCGCGCGAACGAAATTGCACTTTCCCGCGAGTGCGCGATTGCTAATCGAAAATGCGACGTTTCGCGGGAAATTTCTTAAGGTATCTTCTAAAAATGGAGTTTAAATAATTAGGAGTCTTTTATTCCCTTCGGGACGAGAAGGCACGGTCGAGAGTGGACCGCAAAGTATAAATCTGAATTTTTGATTGAGAAATTTAAAGAAGTTTAAATGATAAGAATAAAACCCTTTATCGAACCGTGAACTACATATAACACGATCATGTATCTCAATAAAAATAAAAATAATCCTAATAAAAATAAGAACGTAATCCAGTTTTTAATACATTTTGCAAACGATTCGAGACTCGTCGAATATCGGTCAACGCGATGGATTACTTTCAATCCACCGTGGATTTGCACGGTAAAAGGGGGTCGTACGCGTAACCCTGGAGAAAAGGAAAAAAACTGATCAGCCACACCTCGCCCGATACGAACGAGTTCGCCGCGCTGAAGCCGGTTGATACAGCCCAAGGTGCTTAATGGTAACGCGATAACCAAGTACGGGTAAGCTTGAGTCGATGGTTCCACGAGCGACGTGCCAAACGTGGCTCTCAATGATAGTTAGGGTCTGTCCAGAAAATAGGAAACGCTCGTTCTGGAATCGTATAAATCGTTTGGACATTTTACTACTTAATTACAAACTTTTGTCACGTTGCACTAAAATGTGCAATAAAAGGCTGATTAGATCAAAAAAGTTAGAATTCCCATAAATACCTCGATCATTCTTATAGATGTCATTATGCTATTGAAATATCACATATATGATATTACAGGCGACCCCAAGAATATTCTCCATAATTCGAAAATAAAAGCTTTGCTCTTTACGTCGTATGTATGTCGCACGTACATTTACTTATGGCAAATAAATGAGTCTTAATTAGCGTGACGCGTAAGTAGCGGAAGAGAACCATGTAGGATAATTTTCGCGTAACCGAGGGAAAAAAATGTCAGATTGTGTATAAGGGAGCGTAAAGTAAAATAAGCGAAATGATACGTCTCGCGTTGTACAAATGTAATTTTAATGACACGGCGGGTGCGAGAACTCGTGATCGTTGGTAAAGCTGTGCTTGTAAGTAGCTATAACGATTCTAATGAACGTTAATGATTTGAGAAATTCGAATCGCTTGCCTTCTTTTCCCAGCCACGACTTGCAGACGTGCGACTGGCCGCGAAACGTAGGCTGCCCAGAAGGAGACTCGTCCAACAAGGAGGCCGAGGAGGATCCTCTGCTGGAAAGGTGAGTTATAGTTATATCGATATCTCTCTCTCACATCTGATGAAATATCTTGGGAAATATTTACAGTTTAATATTTAATTATGTTATAGTAATTATAAACCTGCATTAACTTTTTCCGGAAGATTGAATCAGTTAAATCTACTCGATTATGATACATTCTTTATGTTACGTCTGTAAATTTGAATTTTTATTACAATGTTTATTATTATAAACGTAATCTATTTATAAAATTGTCTTCAGAATCTACTGGCATTATTTTTGCATTTCCTTATGGCTTGCATTTGTACTATATCACAATATAGGAACGTAAGAACGTCACGTGCACAAAGTGTTTTTTTGCAAAGTGTGTTTCACTACAAAAATGACATGAGTAGTAGCATTACATTCCACACGTGAGATTCAGTTTTCGAGACGATTGCAAAACAATGGTGTGTCTGTTCGCGCAGGCACACGCGCGTTTACGAGCTTCACCCACGCTCGCGACAGCCAATGGTAGAAAAAGGCGAGAGTGAGAGTGAAAAGAAAGAGAAACAGCGCGAGCGCGGTCGATTAAGGCGACTGGATTGGATAGCGCGCGCGGGGGAGACCCGCGGATAGAACCATTAGTTTCGATAGAACAACTTCGCGATCGCGTTTTCTCGCGGCTACCGACACGTCGAATAAGCATTTCGCTCGCAATCCGCAAATACTCTCGATTCGACATGAAAAAAAGAGAGATATCGGCAGTGTTAGCTGATAAAAAAAATAACGTATATTCAAACGACATGGCTCGTTGTTAAAGGCCACTTCGTTCCGCCTGTAAACCTTCACGGATTCGCTTTCGTTTCTTATTATTATTACTCTCTAACATAAATTACTCTAATTTAAAATTTAATTGTGGCCTCACAATAAAATAAAAATAGACACCGTCTGAATAATCGCGTTGTATTCTAAAAAATAATATCGCAAAATATTATAATTGCTTTTTGTTATTCACGGTTTATCATCTTGTTGTCACAGAAACCTGTACGAAAATTGAAAAAGTATATAACGAGACAAGCAACATTCTTGTTACTTTTACGCAAGTAAAAACGCAAAGAAAGCAAAAACGGGCCAACCGAGTTGTACGTGTTATCATTAATTAATTTGTTGCATGTGTAAATAAAACGTGTGTACGGATTTGTATACGAAATTGGAGATCTTTTCGAGCAAGAAACGACAGCCAGGTCTCTCGTTACATAAAACCGAAGTTGGGCAACGCGCAGGCTGGATACTCATTAATTGTATTGTGCACGAGTAATCGGGAAAGAGTTTCTCAACTGCTATGCTTCGTCTCGAATTCCGCGTGTCCTTGCCGTTTAAAAAGAAATCCTCAGGAAGATAGCTACGTGGTAACATATAATCTTTATTATACTTTTACGTTTCCGCAAGAATGTTAACAGGAGAATCGTTTTTCACTGTTAGCTTCCAAACGGCATAGAAAGCAGATACTTGACATTCTGATCGTCTCTTCCTCGGCTATATTTATTATCTTGTTTATTTCTATGCGACTCTTGTACGGAAATGTAGGTCCACTCGTTTACCACATATTTATATGCAATTGCCTTACATTAGCATTAACATTGCAGTTCCCCATGTTGAATTGACATTATTAAATATTCGACAAAGAAGTAATCTTGTTGCTTTCAACTTTGTTTCCTTGAAAGATCAATTTATCCTCGCGAATCGATAATTGCTCTTAAAATTGAACCGTCGCGATCGTAGATCTGCGAAACTCGAGACGCTGCAGGAACAGCAACATCAGCAACGGCAACAGTTACGAGATCAGCAGCAACAGCAGCAACAACAACGACCGATCCAGAGACAGCCGATCACGATTACAACTGCGTCACCGCCGGTCTCGCAGATCACCGAGAGGCAACTGAGACGACAGCACTCGAGAACAAATTACCACGATGACGAGTACGGTCCCGCCTCGGAGGTCGAAAATGATCGGCAGCAACGAGTGTACCGGGGACAACCTTCAACGATCGGCCAGGTGCAGCGAGACCGCGATGGTCTACGACGGAATATAATATCGGTAAGTCACAGTAACGTCCGCGTGATTTAAATTTTTTATTTACTATTTAACGTTCCTTTAATTCTTAATTTATAGAATTATTATTTAAATAATGTGTCCGAGGATATGCACTTCAACAAATAATTCTCTCCTTAAAATAAACATTCTCTAAATGCGTGAAATGTAATTTGAAATAATAATAAACAATTAAACAGTTAAATAAGCCAAATGATTTTACATTCTCTAAATGCGTGAAATGTAATTTGAAATAATAATAAACAATTAAACAGTTAAATAAGCTAAATGATTTATTAATAACAAACATGCTGCTATACTGCTATTTAATGCTGCAGTTCGTGATTCAATCGCGTAAACAATTATAGGGATGTGTCGACGGTTCTTTTTCAGAGAAAACACAAATAGAAAGTTTGCATTGACTAGGTGACGGATACGTCAGTTTAATGTCAAAGTGAATTTGCTCAATTAGCCATGAATACGGCGATTCAAGGATACCGTTGGCTATTGAATTTACAGCGTTGTGTGTGTTTTAGGGAAGGGAGAAGGATAGTCTGGTAAGCTCACGCGCCCAAGCCGAATCTCATTACAGGTTGGTATAACGAAGTTACAAATCACTTGAGAAAAGAGAATAATTTTTATCGCGATGAAGTAAGACTTCTTAATTTGGCCGTGATTTCTCTCTGCAAAACTTTACAAACTACTTTACGCTATCGCATAGTCGGCCATCTCTCTGATGGTATCTTTCTGTTGATTGAAATTTTACATAATAGAACGATCCTCTGATACATTGCACGTTTTATCGCGAAAACGCCGTAATCAAAAATACGTTACCTTTTGCTATACTAATTTCTTTCCACGCTTTAGAACGCCTGTTCCAACCACTGAATCGTCGAGGCTTGCTAAAACATTAGCCTCGACCGTGGCACCGGTCTTGTCCAAGGCTTATTATAGTGATCCAGATCAGAGTTATCCGTATTACACGATTTATGACGATGACGTTTCCGTTTATAAAGACGACGGTAGGCAATCTTCTTTGAATTACTTTGAAAAATTTGTATACTCGAGATTAATGTACAAAATAATCTTGTATTACATTGTTCTCACTTGATATCTCAAGATCTTTATGTCTTATAGTTAAACAAAAATTGAAAATTTAAAAAACTGAAAGAAACAAAATATTTTGTTTTGATCTACATTTTATTTTTGTCTTTTTAAATTATTTTTCATTGATTAAAAAGATTTTAAATACGTCAGATAAAACTCATAATATATGGATGGTGGTGATAAATGAAATCTATTTTAATGTTCTGCAAACACATAAATGCAGTTTTAAATGATCTTGTATTATTTTACATAGATTACAATCAATATACTATCAATCAATCAGTACCGGTGCAGCAGCCAAATGTGAAAATTAGTGAGGTAAACACGAAGCAATACCAGAAACCGAAGAAAGTCGCCGTGAACGAAGCAGACAAGTATAATTTGAATCACGACATACAAGATTATGATATCTATGAGAATCAGGTATAAATACGTATTACATATAACAACGAATTGAACAAGATTATGATAAAATTGCATTGTTTCTGTTAAAAGAAATGTTTTATACGCATCTAAAAATAATTTCGTTTTTTCATATTTCAGGCTCAGCTGAACAAGAATAAGTTCCGTATTTCCGATGGTCAACAGTTCAGGTAAGGAAATTGCTTCTTCATCTATTATATAATAATTCGCTTATTTAGAATTTCACATGTTTATCGTGACTTGAAACATTTAAAAGTAATTTTAACTTTTACTGGTATTTATATAATAAAATAGTATTTATATAATTGATTGCTTTTAAATACAGTAATTATCATTGAACTTTATCATTAGAAAATATTTCTCTCTCTAAGAAAACTAAATTATATACACACACATATAAAATCCTGACTTAATTGACTCTCGTGTCTTCTTTGTCATACAACAATATACGTGTTTAACAATGTACATTGTCTATTCTTTCAAAAATTCGCTGTTATTTTAAGAAATTATTTTCCTTGCACCTACCTCATCCTCGCTAATGGATGCACCTTTCTCTCACGATATTGCGATTTATCGTTTAAAAGTGTCGATGTTCACACCATCGCGCGAAGTTGTCGCGTCTAATCACCGTTTAAAAATAGTCGCGCGCACCAAGTTGATCAAGACCTGTCCCGCCGGTTTTTATCCGGATGTCAGAATGGAATCGAAGATCCACGATTACGTGATGTCGCGCGTTCTATTAATTCATTTTCAAATGCAGGACAAACGTGCTCAGCCATCCCGTGGTCCACGTGACGACGCCGAATGTCATCGTGGACACCTTTATACCTCTGACTACGAGCACGCAAACTCCGAGCACGACCGGCAGACCCTACACCATTAATGCACCAAGGTATAGCACTTGTTTAGACTTAATTAACTCTTTCTCGCAATAAGTGCTTTAAATAGTGTAAAATAGGCTCAAATTTATTACATCTATATTTGCGACGATAACAGTATAAGGACGAACAAATCTCAAAGAACTCATAAGTATTGTCTCGACCTTCCACATGAAATAGTAAAGAAGATTTATTTCTACTCAAACCAAACTTATACCGTCTTGCATATGTTTTATGAAGCACCCTCGTCAACTCTTTGTCTCTGTCCCGAATAACTTCTTGAATTATATCATCTCGAGGACGTCAGTTACGTCTGTTAAGTTTAAGTGCCTTCGTCGAGTAGAACCGCGTAACGTTTGTGTATGACGAACGATTTTCTTTAATCTCCATACCAGACCAATGCACATGGTGCAATACACGAAAAAGACGGCCCTGTGCCGATTTCCGTCGGCCGAGACCCGATTTCGCCTCTCGGTCTCTCGGCAAAACGAAGTCCGTCGCTTTCTCCGCGACGCAGTAAACGAGCATTTTCCTTATTCACTGCCACCGGAAATTCTCGGATCTTATCTTGCGCTCTAATTTTCCTTCTCTCTTCTTTTTTCAGCCGAGATCGGCCGCAGCAGATTCATCGGGGTACGGCACCACCGTAAGTTCATTGTCAATTCACTTTCTTCAACGAGGCATGATTTAACTGACGTACAACTCGTGCCGCTCATAAATCCACAAGTGTTTCATGATGACACCGCAGCATTTAGATTACTCACTTTCAATCTGTTTTTTAAATACAGAACAATATATTATCCGACAATATCTTTTTAATTCTTACAATTAATACACACGATGATTACACGGTCCTTTTTTTCGTCACTTTTTATCATTCTGGATTAATTCTTTGACAGTATTTAGTGTATTTAAAAAAGTTTGATATAAATGTTATAACAAATTATTTGAGTTTTTCGAAAAAAAAAAGGAAATATATAGGATATGAATGTGACTTAAGGAATAACACCGTTTAATCCTTTCAACTTCAATTAAACGTTTCCAGACGATCTCGACCTACCCTGAAGCCGTCTACCGAGATAGTTTCGAAGGCACAGGAGTTCATTGACATATACAGGTATCCTCCAGTAAGACCGGCGCCTATCTATCCAACGCCTCAGGTGGACAAACCGGCGGCGAAATGTCGCAGAGATGTCTGTTTACTTCCGGACTGTAGCTGCGGCGGCTCCGATATACCAGGTAACTTAGCGACACTGCGATAATCAGCCTTGCCGTGAAAACCACTCGTGTAGTTCATTAAACCTTCGCTTTAAACATTGATTGAACTTATTTATTTGTAATTCTTTAACGTCCAGAAATAAACACAAAATTACGTGATTTAAAGTTTAAAGTCGCGGCTGAAATAAATTAATAATAATCGTGAAATTTTTTTTGCAAATATCTTCAACAGATGCTACACGAACTGGTTTAAATTCTTGTTTCTGAAACGATCATTTTGATCATTTCGATTACTTAAGTAGACCGGAAATGACGTTCTGCGAGCTAGAGAAACACGAGACGGAAAAGTTTGCATTCCGCGTGCCGGAAGTCTGGGCGCTTGCGCCGACTGAATGTAAATGAGGAAGTGGGACGTCTTGCGAAGCAGATCTCGTTCAAAGGTCGCCGAATTTTGTCACCTTTCGACGGAAAGATCGAGGTGGGGCGCGGATGTAACGAGACGCGATTTAATCGTGGGCGAAATGTCAGGTGAAAAATCCGCGCGTTACGCAAACGGTCGCGCGCCGCGAATGTTAAGTTTGACGAACGGTTTAGACATAGACGGCCTCGCCGTGACTTTCTCCGATTCTCTAATGTTACATACATACATACCGACCGTTACATAGTACGCTCGAAAGTGAAACAGATCTACGCCCGATACGCTCGTGGCGTGCGTCGCCCTTCGAAATTGAAAGTAATTTGCATTTCCGGAAGGCGTTTATCAAATGATCAATCGATGCGTAATGTGCCCGATTACTTTATTTACTACGAGTAGGAGAAAAATTTCGATATCGTTACTCGGATCATTGAATGTCGCCTTACTTTCGCCTCGACGAGATAACTTCTGGAGAACATGATTCTTGCATAGCGATTTGAGAATAAAAAGAGCACCTGTTACGATCACAGTTAAAATTTTTAATTTGAATTTCCTTGAAAATTGTATAAATACCTAAAGAACACTCCTAAGAATTGTGGATTTATTAAGTTCTTACTATTATATATATAGGTGAATTATTGCTTAAGAAAGACTGTTAACTAATTCAAACTTTCATACCAAGTGCAATATTATTTTTGCCACATAATCAAGATCTTGATTCGCAGGCGTTGTTAATTTTGTATAAATAGTGCACATTGCAGTAGTAACACAGATAGAACATTAAAATACTGACAAGATTACGTATTAGTAAATACTTGCTATTTTCAGTATCTAAACGATTGCTTTATTTTATATCTTGTTAATAGTAGTTGGTCTCTATAAAAATCGGCATATACTTTTTTTTTTTTAAGATATGATTAATCATTATAGAAATTGAAACATTTCTTGATTTCGCTGACTGAGAAACATGACACAGCTTTGGTGATCGTATCACGAGCTACATAATGCAACTGTGACGCACAGGTGGTATTCCGAACGAGCAGACGCCGCAGATCGTTCTGCTCACTTTCGACGACGCCGTTAACGACCTTAACAAACCCTTATACAGCGAGCTGTTTGAAAACGGTCGTAAGAATCCAAACGGCTGCCCGATCGCAGCGACTTTTTACGTCTCGCACGAATGGACAGACTATAGCCAGGTGCAAAATCTCTATGCAGACGGCCACGAAATGGCGTCTCACACGGTCTCGTAAGTCGATAAAAACGTATCACGAAAGCAAGTGCATTAACACCGAGGGATATCACACATCATTGCACTATTTTAACCAAAAGAGCGAGGCTCGCATCGAACGTCTGTTCTCCGTTGACCACATGTATACAATTAACGTACTGATTTCTACTTATCGTCTACCTCTTCTTCGAGAATGCTCCAAGCGGGCGTTGAATCGGGGAAGGATTTACCGCGAAGGGTCCTTTAATTCGATTGGATTGTACAACTAGATTATTCGAGTTTTGTCGAATTCATGGAATATCTAATCTTGAACGTCAAGTCCTTCGAATTTCTCGATTATTGGAGACACACATCTTGAGAAATCTCTCCTGGTTATCCTTGAATTTTTAAATTCTGAAATCTGACGCTCTGTGGAATGAGCTCTTAATTAAATACTTAAACTACTGTTAGAGAGGAAGGAAAGATTTTTCATTTCTTTAAAACCTTGAAGTGTTCAGTTCAATGAATCTTTGTATCTCCGAGTACTTCTTAGCCGTAAATCGTTCGCGAAATACGCTCGCGAATTTCTGCCTACTATTTAAGAAAGCCTCTTTGAAAGTGGCATCGTGCAATTAGAGGATCCTCCGTGGGGACGATGAAAACGCATATTGCTGCGTGCAACCGGTGAAACCGCAAGTGTACCTTCATCAAATAGGAGATTGACGATCTCTCAAATGAGGGATCGCGGGGTCCGATAGCAACACGCCGTAAACCGCGGTTTCACCGGGCGCGTACGACACACCTGTGTCGTGTATACTAATGATGCATATACTAACGCCTTCTCTTGTGTTCTTTCTTTCTTTCTCGCTCTCTCTTTCTCTTTCATTTCACGCCTCGCCATGCTCCTCATTCCCATCACGCGCCACTCTAACATCTTCACACACATATATGTTGCATTAAAAAAAAACACTCAAAAAAACTTATCACATCGATACTCATATCCATAAAAAAAAAACATCTATGACACACATTTCAACACGGTCTCGAACGCGTGTCCCGATTCTCTCGTGTCCGTCTTATCCCTCTCTCGCTCCTTCCTTTTTTGAATCCTGAACGCGATCCTGTAACGAACAGGTGAATACCTACCGGAGGAAATACCGCAAATCGTCCTCCTGACATTCGACGATTCCGTGAACGACTTGAACAAGGGTCTTTACTCCGATCTGTTCGAGAAGGGACGAAAGAACCCCAACGGCTGTCCCATCTCGGCCACCTTCTACGTGTCCCACGAATGGACCGACTACAGCCAGGTTCAAAATCTCTATGCCTCGGGCCACGAGATTGCCTCCCACACGGTCTCGTAAGTAATCGAATCGTCGTTAAGATCTGCGAACAGTGTTCGCCGCCGGGCAGGCGAAGTAGCACACGGGTTTTATTTTTATTTATAATTAAACGCTTAGATAAATTATATAATCTCGTGGTTGTTAATACTGTTCGTATATTTTTGTACGGGATTTTTTAAATCTTTCGCAGTTGGTATTTATTTATCGTAATTATATGTTTTCATGTAACACATTTACGTAAAAAAATACGTATAAATTAGCATTCACAATTGTGTGATAATTACAGTTATCTATTAATTGTTTCTTCCATCACATTTATGTGTTATAATTTATGTTAGTGATATTAACAATAATATTTAATAAATACGTAAAGATGTATAAAGTTAATAGTAATAGTTAATTTCTGAGATTTTAATTGTTCTTATTTGTGAAATCAAGCGCATTTCGACTTCGAGTAATCATGCTTATTCAACAATCATTCATATTGTCAACTAATATCACGCAAATAGATGCAAATTAATTACAATCGCCTTAAAGGCGTTGAGTAGTTATCACTTTTTTTACATAATTCGATAAAGACACTAACACTAGCTTATTTTCCTAATGAAGAAGTTAATGAGTCATATTCGTGCTTATTGGATCAGTCAACAAATCGCTTCTGCTTTGAATGTTGAATGATTGATATGACGCTTGACACACGTTCGAAAATTCTTGTATTTAATTTCATTATTTTTTTCTCTTTTACACTAAGTTTATAAAAGATACGTAAATATAAAAGGCACATAATGCACGTAACATAATGACATAACAACCACGCTCGTTCGGTTCTTGCAAAATCATCTCCATCTTTTATGCGTCAGCTGTCGATATCGTCATTTTGCAAAAGCCGAACGTTCGAATGAAAGACATGCTTATGTAATCAAAATGGAAAAAAAAAATGAAAAGAAAGAAAAGCGTTTCCGACGTGTTGTCAGCCATGGATCGGTGCGTCGTGAGAGAATTTAACTCTTCGTAATTCGCAAGCGATCGTCACGACGATAAATCTTTGCAATAGGCACAGTTTCGGCGAACAGTTTTCGGCGCGAAAGTGGGCGCGAGAAGTTGCTGGGCAGCGCGAAATTTTGTCTGCATACGGAGGCGTCAAACTGGAGGATGTTAGAGGAATGAGGGCACCCTTCTTATCGGTAATTATCTTGTAGTATTTATTCATTCTTTATTCTCGTAAAAAAATATTACGTAAAATATACGTGATAACGATCTTAGAATGATTCTTTTCGACATAAACTCTGTAAGATCGTAGAAGATTTCTTCGCCGTTCAAGAGAGCAAGTTGCAGCTGTGTAACTCTGCTGTACGCTATTTGTGACGCAGGTCGGGGGAAACAATATGTTCAAAATGCTCTGGGACACAAACTTCACGTACGACTCCTCCATGCCTATCTATGAGAACCGACCGCCCAGTTGGCCGTACACGCTGGATTACAAGCTCTTCCACGACTGCATGATACCACCCTGTCCCACGAGATCCTATCCAGGATTGTGGGAAGTTCCTATGGTAATGTGGCAAGATCTCAATGGAGGTAGGTGCTCCATGGGAGATGCTTGTAGTAACCCACCGACTCCGGACGGCGTCTACAAGATGCTCATTAAGAACTTCGAGAGGCATTACACGACTAATAGGTTGGTAAAGTGATTCACGCTATTCGTATACGCGATTATTAGACAAACAATTGAAACAAGCCATGAAATAAATTTCTTTGTTCAATGTCCGTGTATTCTTAACAGATTGTTTCTTTCACATCAATTTCTAATTTCTTTTCATACAATTCAATAAAGTTCTGACATTGCGGAAAATAATTACTTGAATAAAAAGATTCACTTTTATATTATAATTGAAAGTTAAATAAAATAAATGTTTTTATTTTGCAAGTTATTTTTATACTAATATTATCGTAACATGATGCACCTTTCCGCAGGGCGCCTTTCGGTCTGTTCTATCATGCCGCATGGTTTACTCAGCCGCATCATAAAGAAGGCTTCATATCATTTCTCGACACCATTGTTGCGATGGATGACGTATGGGTAATTACTAATTGGCAGGCCATACAATGGATCAGGAATCCAACGCCTCTGGCGCTTCTACATACGTTCGAACCCTTTGGATGCCATTATCCGGTAAGACTTTTTGTAATCAACTCTTTAATGCTTAGCTCACTAGAGATTTTTATATTTTACAAACAATTTATTTAAAAAGTTTTTATATTTTTTATTATTTCTTAAATTGGAATATTAATTTTTTTATATTTCGATGACAATAATTAAAACGTGCTAAATTAATATTGCAAAGTAATTAAAAATTCTTTTCTTTTCTCTCTCTAATAAAAAAAAATACATGTGTACCATGAAATGTATTGAGATCGAAATATATCGAAGATATTGTTGACTCTTTTTTTAGGACTACATCACTGTTTATAAAATAAATGAAAGAGACATGAAATGCACGCGCGTAGCGCGCGCTGTATGCTAGTTTAATTTTAAAATTGTCATAAACATTATTCTTACAACTAATAATATTTTTTAAATCCTATTTTAATATAATAATAACAATAATAACAACGATTCTTGAGTTAGCTTTAATTTATTGTAATAAAAGAACTCTATTATATTACGGCGAATATGATGCAGGACCGACCTAAGAAATGCAATAACGCGAAGGTCTGCAATCTTTGGCATAAGAGTGGAGTAAGATACATGAAGACCTGCCAAGCATGCCCGGACATTTATCCTTGGACAGGCAAGACCGGTATACGTAGCAGTCGCATCGACAACGAAGTCGACGCCCACGAATGAGTTACACGAAGAGAAGATTCAAACTTCGTTGCGATCGGGGAGAGTCCCATCGAACGAGTAGCAAACCCGGACAACGCGAATATCTAAAAAAGATGCTGAAACGAGATCTTAATCTCCCAGACGTGGGAGTTTCTTGGACGTCTGAGAGAAGTTTTCAATTTCTTAGATATCCGAGAAACATCCGAATCTTTCGGTCACGCTGCGTTTTAGACAGAATCAATATTTAGATGTAAATATCTTTTGGACTTTCGCATTGTTTGGGAAGCATTGTGGTAGCGCGCGAGGGGAGATACTCTTCTATTCGGATAGGTAACTTCAAGTATTACACGCGCGTGTCCCGACGGACACATTTGGGCCGAGTACGCCGATGCAAGTTTTTATGCTGACAATGAACAGGATCTCGCAAAGTTCCCGTTTTCACGCTGGATTAAATAAAAATCACGCTCGCAGCCGTACTGGACCTTTAATCAAACCAAGATGCTGTTACATTCATCAATGAGCAGATTTTTTAACTAAACAGAAATTCATCAGTAGTAATTTAAAGTTTATTTTGTGAAAGAAAAAAATATTTAGCACATAAGTATACATATAGATTAAATTGATCAAATTTTTTTTTATAAGCGATTGCGAGTCGGGTAGTAGGTTGATATTGAAAATTAAATAATTGAAAGAAAGCGATATTTATGAAATATCGAGATTAAATTAAATCAGTGATATATCAACAAAAGAGAAATCGTGTATGTAAGATTGCGCGGACAATACTTAAAGCATCTTTTGTATCCTTTTGTACCTTATATCCTTTTTTTTCTTTACCTCTTTAAAAACCAACAGAAAGTAGATCGGTTAATGGATTGTCTTTTAAATATATTTTTCATTATGCTTTTCCACGTTTTCTCCACATTTTTCTTTCTCACAATTTCTCTCTTTTCCTTCTACTATTTTTTCCTCTTTCATTTTCTACATTCTTTCTTCTCGAATTCGCAAACATCCTTGGCGTACTCGGCCAAATTCGGCCAAATAGAGCAATTAAATCGCAATACGTAATAATTAATCGTCGAGATGTAAGTGTAAACGTCAGTCGCTGGAAACGTTTGTATTTAAGCGAAACTCGCAACGAGATCGAGATTCATTATGCGCGGAGGTCAATTTGTGGAAAATAGAAAAGGACCGAAAAAATTTTCTCGACACGAAGATCGTGCGCACGAAGGGATCGTCGTGTTTATCTTCTAGAACATAAAAATGTAATATGCCTTTAATAAATAAATATTTCGCTAGAACATCTTCTTTCCGTTTTTAACCAGTGTCTATGAAGATAATCATGGATTGCAATAAATATGAGAACAATATGCTAGATGAGAGATCATGCTTCTCACATTGTTCGTTATAAGTGTATATCAGGCACCGGTAAAAGAAAAAGGATAGTGGACCAGGTATCGATGTTAAAATTACGAATATACTGCCAAGGCACGATATCTGTCGATCCAATGTACTCCAACCAATATTGCGCCATATTATTATAAATTTTCTCCCTCCACGTCTGCAACAAAAAATTTGTCAGACCACTTAGAAGACTTATATTTATCATCAATCATTATTATTCGCCAATATTGCCATTAAAGATAAATTAATTGAAAAGTAAAGGTATGTTCAATTTATTTTATCTATCAATTAATAAAAACCAATTATGTTTAATTAAAATTATTACTCTTCTATTTTGTATGATCCATGCCATCATCAATTGGTTTCCTTGTACAATCGCGAATTTCTGTGCTTTATGCAAATAGATCCATGTGTTCGATTTGCGGCCCCGAAGAACATTAAAATATGCCATCAATAAATAAAAACGTGGTTTTATAATTGTCGTATGCTTGGAAATATTCTTGAGGCATTTTCTAATTTTGGAAATATTTTGAACAATATTTTGTAGCTCATCAGAGTGCTTCGTATTGATGCAGCGCAGTAATAACAACAAATAACACTCGTATCCCTTAAAAAATGCATTAAAGCATTGCATTGAAACAAATTTTTCATTTTTTTCATGTTGTTTAGATAAGAAGAGCATATTATTTGCAACAATAAACAAAAATGTAGCTTATTTTTATTTTCGTATTTAATTATAATCTCCTCTTTTATTTACAATTATTTTATCTATTCGTTGTTTATTTCTCATATATTTTATATAATAGTTATTACTATTATTACTATATCTGATAACTAATCCCGAGAGCAAAAAACAATGGATTTTTTATGATAGATTTATAAAATTATAATTTGTTTTAGAAATTATTAAATTTTTATTAAAAGAAAAAAGAATTATAGACTCTTAATTTGTGTATAAAAAGAATGAAATGTGTAGAAGAAGAATATGAAGTGTGAATGTTCGAAAATTTAGGCATACCTTGCTACAAGTAAGGATTCGAGAAAAGTCATGCCAAGTGACGTCTTTTACATATTCTTCCGCGCTGCATGCAAATACACTAGAAATCGTTTGACCCCTGTTATGTCACAATGTATTTTTTAGCAAAATCGAACAATATATCTATTCAATCACTTTAAATCACAATGTCAAAAGATAAAATAGGGATCTTGAAAATGTTTAATGAATTTTTTTGTTAATTGTAATAAGAATTGTAAGAGTTTGTTTCTTTAGAAAGAAAAACATTTTAATTTATCGTTTTCACATAGTGTTTGATTCATGGCTGGTAAAATGCGAATAGAAAATAAATATTTACATTCTAAGCTGGTACATCCATAGACCTGTCAATAAGCGGAACAGGCTTTGTGGATCACGCCATACGCAAAATTTGGATCTGTAAGCTGTACAGTCGACTCGTTCGAGTTAAAATAACACATAGTTTTAACATTTTAACTGCCGTCTGACTTAAATTTGACTGATGTGTAAAATTCGCAATATTTTTACAAAGATTTCATCATTCATTATTATTTATGCATAATGTTTTTATTTTCCAAATTAAAAATAATTTTACTGAGAATTTAAGACATGTCAAAGTAATAATGTAAACTATGTTTCAACATCCAAAGAAACAGTAAAATATTAAAATAAATATTAGATTTGATTAATGTCAAAATTAGTTCAGCAGTCAAAGTGTTAAAGATAGTTTATACTTACAAGCTGTTCCACAATCACAATACAATTTAATAATTAAGTTAATTAAAAACAGATTCTTAATGTAAAATATTAATTAGAGAATTGAAAATCTAAAAATAAAAGTTGTTATAAGAGTATTAAATAACAGATTGATACATGTGTAAGCGCAAATGTAATCTGAATGTGCGCGATATTATACTAATTTGATTATTCGTAACTTGAAAATTATAACATTTTTATATCAAGTTTTTAACGCGTATAAATAATTTTTTAAATATATTAGAATATTGTATAGTGATTGCGGGACATTCTCTATAGAAAATTATAAATAGGTAATTATTTATAAATTTTAATGCATCTATACATACTGCATTACAGTTATTACCAATAAATTTCTCATAATAGTTATAAGATGTCTCGTACGATTCCAATACTATTCCTGCATCCAACATGAGATCTAAAGAAAGAGCATAATACCATGTCTTAGCTGACAAATCCATGTCCTCGTCTGCCAAAAAATACAATTCCCGCATCAAATCGACAGCTACATTGACGCGTCTGGTCCATAACTAATCAAATTATTAAGTATTATGTATAGTAAACAATGGTATACATCCTAAATAACGTGAAAAGATCCAAAAGATGTCTACATACAAAAATGTCAAAACAGCGGAAGATTTCTTTTAATTTTCTTTTAATTTTGGATCTTTGCGTTGTTTAGGAAATTTACGTAGATACACAAGAGATTTATGAGAATAGATTAATTTCAAGCAATACCATTATCTGAATTAATGAAGGCATAATAATTAGCGTCAGTTTATTAAAATGCAACGTTTTGGATATTTTTAAGACTTTTATACCTATATGTACGGCTTCTTCCAATTTACCTCTTAATACCCTATTTTCACATACGCAAAAATTTAATTTAAGACATATGGATTAATTTATGCATCAAATTTAAGACGTTATACCTAATTTGATACATCGTTAGATAAATATTTGCCACCATAGATATTTCCTCAGCATCATTCCAGACAGCTTTTCTCTGTATTGTGATTAGCATTAGTCTTTCGATATGTTGTATTAATTTAATGTTTCTTGTGCAATGTAAAACTCGTACTGTGGCAAGATATATTTCGCCTTTCTCTAGAAAACTGTTAACGCTTAGAAACGCGAGCTTGAAACTTCTCAAGGCAAACGACTGCGCCGTTTTCAATTTGTTTTCTGCCTATAAAAAAAATTACTACGCTTTTTATAAAAAAGTTATTAGAATAATAAAAAAATCCTTAAAAATTATATATTGTATATCTTCTCTGTAATCGTTTTATTTTCAGTTTCACCTTATTTGGATAAACCATTTGCACAAAAAGAAATAGCTGTATTAGCTACGTACTATGAATCCGGCACAAAGTCGTCGTAAGTACGATGCCAATTCCAATTTCTTTACAGCGAGTCTCTTTGATTCTTCATCAACTGTATAATAATGAGGAGGATCTTGTAGTTTACAAAACATTTTTAACATTATATTGTAACAGATGCCTTTCTCCTTAGGCGGAGTACCTCGCAGTTTCACCGCCAAGAGGTAGTATTTTTTAGCTTGATCATAATTTCCTAATGCACTGTGAGCATCACCTGTGAATGTAATTAATATATACGATAAATAACGATACATCCTCTTTAGAAAAATTTTTCCCCGGAATGATGACTAATGAGTAAGGATATTTTATTTTATTACGGAATATTTCGTAAAGTTTCACAGACCCATTAAAGTTAGAATGATTCCTTTATTCGTGATACTGTTCTCTGTGTCCTTATCAATCAACTCTTCCACTTCGACAGCTTTACTTCTTTTAGCGGCAATCGAGAGCAGCTTAATAGCATAAAGAGGTTGAGCAATTTGGATTATTCCGGCGCTGTACTGTATAAAAAACTCGAGTACTTTGTCGATTTCTCCTAAAAAATACAATTTAATAAAGAATCTAATAATTAGTGTGATTATTAGTGCTTTACGTACATTACAAAAGTGTGCTTAAAATAGTTTAATTATTTATGTTAACACTTTTTTATAACTTTTTTTTTTAATTTTGTTTTGAACACATTAATATTAGTTTACCACTTTCTTCAATATGATGATGCAACTTCCAGAAAAGATGGCTGATAATATTGTCGCATTGACAATTACGATAATCAATATGGCTAAATTTCACTAAGAAGCTTGGATGAGAAAGATCTGTTGTCGTTTCTAGAAAAATACTCGTAGATTTCTTTCCAAATGTTATATTTATTCTGTCATTGTCTCCATTTTCCAAAACTACTATAAAAATATATATTGTTTAAAATATATATAGTTTAAAATTAACAAATTTTAAAGTAAATATATATTTGTTAACTATTACCTTCATCTTCTTCATCATTAATATCTGACGGCATAATAGATACTCTACAAATATCGATAGAATCTGGTTGTTTCTCCGCAGCGGCTGTTCGTGCTGAACGTTCATGTATTCTCGGTTTTTTCATCGTCCATTTACCTTCGATAAATGTTCGTCGACGGATCAACGAAGCTCTGGGTTTCAAATGTGATATATCTTCCTGACAAAAATATTAAACGAATTCATTTTTTCAACAAAGTTAGAAAAAATTAATAATAAATTGGGAAATTTAATAATAAAATTTATTTTTAAGAAGTAATTTTAAGTAATTTGATTTTTAATTTTGTTTGTAAACTTTACTATGAATTTTAAAAACCTATTTTCTAAACACATGTTCAAAAAATTAATCAACATTTAATTCTAAACAACCTTCAATTCTTTGAATATATCTTCGCTGAGAATTCTCAAAAAACGACCGCTACCGCAGGAATGACAATTTCGAGCGTCCACCTCGTATATCCTAGCTGCTCTTGTATGATGTTCTTGTTTTTCTTTATCCGTTTGTATATTGTCTATCATCTTGCGAAATGCATTGACTTTGAACTCTAGCATTTTACAATGACCATAAAGAGATGAGGAATGACGGCTAATAACAGCTCCTAAAATGGCAGGATATTATTTATTTTATTATAAATTACAAAACCAGATAAAAAGGAATTTACAGAACTGTACCAATTTTATTGCAATTTTTTTATTGTTTATTTTTCATAGATTTCAATTTTTATTAATGAGAATTTTATAAGAGAGAGAGAAAGAGAGAGAGAAGCGCATGTCATCAGTCTATTTAATATTAAATATCATTAAATATTGTAAAATATTAAATTTTATTAATATTTTTAATTGTAATTATAATTTTAGTATTAAGTATTATATGACCT
Organism: Cyphomyrmex costatus; assembly: GCF_001594065.2. Classification (NCBI taxonomy): domain Eukaryota; kingdom Metazoa; phylum Arthropoda; class Insecta; order Hymenoptera; family Formicidae; genus Cyphomyrmex; species Cyphomyrmex costatus. The sequence continues at coordinate 133,308 of NW_017277600.1, read as the reverse complement.
ATTTTTTTTTATACTTTGCGACGCTACCGCGTTACTTGATATATTGTTAAATATTTTAATGCTTTTGAAATTGAACTAACGTGAATGATGGCAATTGCAGGACAATGAGTGGTGCATATCGGAAAATGTTTGTCGCTTTTTATGTATACAGAAGATAAGATCCTCAGTGTGGAAATCTCGTCGTTGCAGAGAAGCACATTCTAATATCCGTATTCGAATCATTTCGGAAACGGCTGTAGAATTACGTGAGATTCATTTAAGCTAGCATGTAATTCAGTTATAATAAGATAGTCCGAGAGCTGCAATTAACAATACTCACTTTTAATGGTGTGCAGTGGAATCGCATTCAACATTACGTTTTCTATCATGCTTCGTTTAATCACTCTGCCCAACGTGGCAGCGCACTTAATGAAATCTTGCTCATAAAGATTCATTCTATTATAGATCTCGTTCCTTAATTCTAGAGAGAATTTTTAATAAACAAATTAATGTAGAATTTGATGTATCGGCGTAATTTTATATAATTACAAAGACATTTCGTATATTTAAAAATATCGTCACAAACCTAATATTATTTTGTATTGCATTTGATATGTCATGTCGTGAAAGATCAGGCAAAGTAAGAAAGATTTATGATGCTGGAAGAAGTGAAAAAATTAATGAAATGTTAGATTTACCTGTTATGTCGCGATCTCTGCTTGTAATCTTAAAGAAATTCTCATTCGTGACACAGACATCTAAAAGACTCATTTGCGACCAGGATAAAGGTGGTGCCGATTCTTCTGGTGTCAGATCGATCGGTAGCTTTGTCACCAGAGTGCCATTTGGAAAAATAAGATTGAGTTTTAACGCTTCGCTGGGCGATATCTTAACAAAATCTAGACCATTACTTTGAAGGATCGACGTCAGTAAAGCCTCGCACCACCCGAGATAACCATCCCGGCGTCTTTGCAAAATTCTAATAGAAATCCTACCACTGTTTAAATGATATTGAACTAGCCGAGTAAAAACAAATGGTGACAATACCTGCATAATTTTTGGGGTATTGCAAGGACATTCAAAAATTGACACGCAAATATTGGGAGCAGATCTACAGTCAGACCGAGCAAATTATAATTCGTTAGCCTTTTATCTTTGTAGATCTCCGCTTCAACATGGGACAAGTCATTCCAAGAGTGATGCTTCAACACCGTCATCGCTAAGACGACATTACAGTTATCAAGAGCTGACGATAAAAATTGCCAGGATTCGGGATCAAGGTGTTGAATGTCATCAAGCAAAATGCAAATTTTAATCTTCAACTGCAGTGAATGATCACATTAATTTATATAAAAACGATTTTAGAATAGTATCAAATCTTTTATTTACAAAATAAAATAATGACATTGCCTGTTTTAATATTGCTTTGAAGATATTGATAGTCTTCGTATGACGTTGCCAATCGGTGTCCGAGTAATAAGAATCGGAAAGGGGAAAACGAACTCTCATCAAAATATTCAGATAGCATAAATCTTCCAAGGCAAGAACGTCACCTAATTTATTAAGTAATTCCTTTTCACGTTCCTCGACGGTCTCGCAATCTTCAGCTTCAAGTATCTATAAGAAATTACAGTTCTCTGAAGCAGTTTGTCTCTGTTGCAAAAACTAAGTTTGCTAAAGCAAACTGACACATTTAGGTATCTTTCATAAAATTAAGTTTGCATCTTTTGAAATTAAGAATTTAAAAATATTTAATTTTCTTTATCCTCTGTATATTAGCATTATAATTACAATGATTATATTTTTTTTCTTAAAAAAAATAAAAGACAAATCTGAAAATTTTAGGGCTTTATCCTCCTATGTTTTCAAACCAGTTTGTGACTGTTAAGAATCTCTGTATTATAAAATTATATTACACAGTACAATTAAATTAAGATAATACGCAGTTTTTTGATAGTTCAAAACTGTTCGACTGTATAGGAATAATCCTATATGATCTAAAATACTAAAAGATTCAAAATAATAAAAAAATAAAAACACCTCCAGTTTGAATAATTTAAAAAATTGAGAAATATAATTAACAAAAACAAATTGTAGTGATAGGCGACTTTAGGTAATAGCAACCCTAGCTGTTTTATTTGTGAAAGAATTTTCCGTAATGTCAAAATAAAGGACAGTAAAGAGTAATATTGAAAAATACAGCACAAAATTATATTTTAAAGAAATAAAGAAAGAAGAAAATAATCTAAAGGACAATTATCTAAAATAAAGGACTTCGCAATGAAGGACACCGTAACTATAATACATACTTATATTCAAAAAAAGGTTGTGAAAAAAATAGAAATTTTCCAAAAAATATTAAAATTATTTTTCTGTTCTTACGCTTTATAAAAATCTAAAAATTTATAAAACAAAATTCTCTCTTTCTGCTTTTATTTTAGCCATTTTATAAAAATTTTAACAAAATGCATATATCTGTAAAATAAAACAAATGATGTTTTGTACCTGCAAAATTATATGATATATAACAGAATAAGACTTCTCCGCGTATGTCGCATGAAGAGAAAGTTTGATTGGTCTTATTTGTCTGTTACAAACGCTCGTGACGAAAGCGTCTAAAAGTCTAGATTTTCCTGATCTCTCGATTCCCTGAACATATAACGGATTAGATTAATTTTATAATGCGTGTAAAACTTCTAGAGAAAATAACCATATTAAATTCTTGATTTTTTATTTTTTATCTTTATAGTTATATAACAAAGATTATAATAATATTTGTAAATAATTTTGATTAAAACGTTATTATATAATTATAAATATTAAACAAATTAATTATCACAGTTATAACATCTTACTATTGTGATAATTTTATTTTACAAACGCTTACTTTATTTTCGGAACTTTCAATCAAACCTCTATCAATAATCCTGCATATTTCCGATTTGTGACTCCAATATCGTCTAGAATATCGTTGAAGTATTCTATCTCTTGCAGTCTACCCAAAATAGGATAACCATAGTCTAGAGACAAAGCTATGTCTTTCTGTGCCCTATAAAGATATTATGGAAAATATGATTTACGTATATTTTATTACCTGTATAAAATCGTATTTTTTAAATATGTACAATTTAATAAATTAATTCCATTTATTTTTTATCTTTTAAATGTATAAGAATCATATCGATATTAAACATTTTGATATTAAAGTAAATAGAAATGATAAAAACGATATTTTAATGTATAATGTGTTATATTTTGAATTATTTGAACGTTTTTCCTAAGACTTGTAATAAATAAAATAGAAAAGCATTGCTATACTATGACACCCAGTTCAGATTTATAATTTTTATGTTGTTAAATAAAATGTAATAAATCATAGCGAAGTACAAATTAAACCGAGTGTTTGGATAAAGCTTTATTTGCTTTCGTCACATGTTGTTTTTAGTTACAGCCGCAAGCATAAATGTTGCTCGGTATTTGATAAAATTTTATTTCTATATTTCTTCTATTATTACTTCTCCTTTTAAACGAAGGAATAAGTTTAAATGCTCACGGTGCATCGCCAAGATATTCGAAAATGTGATATTTCTCCAATCGTTGCAACGTTTTTATACCTCGAGAACGAAATTGATCTTTTCTAAAATGACTATGCAACACTGTGTCATAATCACAAGAAACCTGCAAACCAAGTTTTGTTAGATAAAACACAATCATCGAGATAACACCAAGCTGAAGTCATTTTATGAAAAATAATAATATTATTTGATACACATTTTTGACGAATTTTGTGTGATAAATTCTTGGTATAAAACTGATATTTAAGGAGGGATTCCAGTCTAGAGCGCTAAGAAAATAAAACAAATTTAGGAATTTTTTTTATAACTCCTAAAAACTTTAAATTTTAGGGGCACTTTTATACATAATTAATAATAATAAAAATAATATCCTCGGGAAGGAAACTCCTTCCCATTAACGACTCGCAGATTCGAGAAAGTCCATTGTGTCTTCCCGGCTGAATTAACTCTGGGTCAATTTAGACCTGTCTTCTTCCACAAAATGAGGAGGTCTCTGACCTGGAGTTGACATACCTGCTCGGACGCGAGAAATTCCAAGCCTATAAGCCCTCTACTTTTAGCATAAGCTGGATATTCACACAGCACGTGAAGAATGCTTCGTTATGCTTGCACTTCCTGCATTTTGGAGTACCACAGTGCCCCAACTTATGCATGTGGTAGTTGGTGAAACTATGACCCATGGAGATCTGTACTGCCAGTCTAGGTACCCTTCTTCTTAAGAAGATCCTAAAATTAAAATATAAACAAATTTCTCGATGTTAAAACAATAGAGGATGATAACAAGGGCAAATCTGAGAGTCAACGAAACTTACAATTTAAATTTTCATGTATATTAAAACTTCTGGAGATAATAAAATTTTGTATGCATACATGACATGTTTCGACTCCTGTATTGAGTCTTCTTCAGATGTAATAATGTCCGTGATATCGCTGTTACAAATATTAATTCGCTTTCTTGTCGTGTGCTTGATCCTAAAGTCGTCTGTATTATTGACTAAACCATATAATTTTTGTATCGTAAATACTTTTTTTGTTATTTACAGATTCAAAAATTCTTTTACAGGATTAAACTATACACATTAATACGTGCCTGTGAGATAAATTGAGTTCTTTTTTACCATTTTTTAGTCCAATACGGCGCTCCAGAGCTGTCACGTCGTTGCACGTCGTAACAACATTTGTTTCATATAAAAGTTGCGCAATCTGTACTTAAGAAATAGTAGCGAAACAGCGTCGAGTGCTTAGAATTAGACTTATACACTTTATCATGACAAATTTACGATATTTTTATTTACGAAATATTTTTAAATTACGAAAATTGACAGCGACTGCTTATATCATTGCCTGTGTGAGATATTAATGATAGTACATAAAAGATATGTCGATGTGTTGTAAAATAGCGACATCTGGCGATTTCGTTAGAGTTCTAGCTTTGCTTTAGGCCCTAATATTCTTGGCAAGGCACCTCTCCCATCAAGGCCCTCGCTTGCTGGCATTTGGTCCTTAATTGTCTCTTCCTTCCGAAAGTCGATGTGGCGTTCTCGCAGCCAGCTCCTCATCATGGTCCTACCAATATAGCTGGGTACTCTAAGCCAATTCTGGTCCCACTAAACTGGCTGATGAGCCAATTCTTGCAAGCTCATTAGCAATCTCGTTGTCTCTGATCTCTGAGTGTTCATACAAAGGCAATATCGTTATTGGTTGATAGCTGATCCAAAGTGCGTCTGTATTCCCAGATCAGCCAAGAGTTAAAGACGTTACATAATTATTAGTTAATTACAAATTTTGTCATATGATTTATTAAAATTTGTCCGAGATATAAATATCGTGTAACCATAATTCGCCGTTGACATTGTAATGCCCATTCAAACGATCTGAAATAAAAAAAATAAAGTATATTTTCATAGGTAATTAATGCCTCTTCTGTGAAAATCTCGTTCCAGGTAAAAAATTACAAAATTTTTTAAAATAAAACTTGTTTGAAAAAAAGGTTCGATTTTTTCATTACTTTTTTGATATGTTTATAAAAAAAATAGTTTATTAGTTAATTAATATTTTATTAGTTTTATATATTAATTTACACAGAATATATAACAGTTATTTCGAATTACTCAAAAGTTGAAGCCAATCTGTTTATTAGTTTTCGTATTACAATGTCAACGGCCGTAAAAAATACGATTTCGAGAAAAACGCGTTTAAAGTTTTAGATATTATTTATACACAGTTTTTTATACTTACAATTAATTTCTGGTTAATTTGTTATTCCTGATCCATAAAATATATATAAAAAATTCTTTTGACTCTTTTTTGCTTTGATCAGCAATAGAACTTTTTTTTGTACTTTAAGCGACCTTTATTGAGGTCCTTAGAACAAAACAGATCTCCGCGCGTTGAGCAGATCCCTTATCTGAGCATGTCAAACAGTCGCGGTCGAACGGCTATCTACTAAATAGCTTATATAAGTATTCATCAATTTTTCGAATTTTGAAATAATACTTTAGGAGAGGAATATATTTTTTTAATGTTTTACTATCAAAAAATGAAAAAAAATTTCGATTTTCTTTAAGATTCTAGACTATAGGATCCCTCCTTAAGTGAGTTTTAACAATTAATATAATTATATATATATTTACACATTTTTGATAATATTATTGAATAGGTAGAAAGTTATATTATTAAATCTTTTTTAGGAAATTGTTTTACAAACGAGCGTTATTATCAATGCGTAATTTAATAAAATAATGTGATTACTTTTAACAAACAAACTAAACTATAAACAAAATTTAAGTATCTTACAATCAGTCAAGCTGTTAATTACTTTATTATAGGAAATATCCATAATTTTTATAGCTTTATCAACAGGCGGTCCAATAATTGTGTAATATCTTCTAGCAATATGCCCGATTACGCCACAATAAGCTATTCCTGAAATTAAATTGTTAATACAAATCATTTGTATCGCAATACTGGACAATTGTACCATAAATTTATTGCGACGAAATCATAATTTGGTATAATATGAACGTTATGTTAAAATTACTGAAAAAATTATTATGATGCTTTTCTATTTTAACAACTAATGTAGAGAAACAGATCAATGAGCCAATAAATTACATTAAAAATCTTTTTAAATTAATTTAATATATTGCGAAGAATATCACGTAATTATGGCGTTTCGTTCCAGCTTCTACTACTAGACACATTTTTTTTCTATTTTAATCCCAATTTTTTTCAGAAAAACACTCTTTAAGAAATAAAAGTTAAAGCGAATAGCACAGTTCATAGTAAGACATTAGTTACACACCGACCCGCACGAAAGATATATTGGAGTAATATTTTATGTGAGCATGGAAACGACTAATATATATCTTCATACAAAAGTACCTATAATTACCTGTTGATACGCCGACAAAAGCGCCTTTAATCCCTTCAAGAGATTTAACTGTTTGCAATATGTGCGTCGCGCAACTGATCCCATTTTTACAAGTCTCATCAATTTTAAATTGGTTCTCGTTATTATACCCACGTATACCAAAAACGATACAAAAAAGAATATGCTTCTCGTACAGATCCATTGTATTAATACAGCCCCCGTATGGCGTAACTATACTGTAATAAATATTAAAATAATTAATTTTCTTATTTTGTTTATAAATGTAACAAAAAGAAATTACTGAAAAGATAACAGTACGTTACAGTAATTATTTGTAAAATTAATAACAAAATACTTTTGAAATTAAAATTTTAAAAGAATCTACATTGTTATTATAATATTTATAAAATAATAATCTTCTTCTAAATCTTCAAAATAATAATTTTCTTATATAAAATATTTATTAATCATAGTATTGTAACAGTACCTATGCAAAAGTATAAAGCATTTGTCGATCAAAAGAATTAATTCGTTGTCTAAAATTTTTTCATCGGGAATAATATTAATAGATATTACTGTAATTCGTTTAATCTCCGCCAAAAATCTTAATGATTCACCTTTTTCAATCTGCGAGAAGCAAAGTATACTTAACAAATAATTATAAAAAAAGGTATACTCACATATCCTTTTATGTTGTCAGTTAAAATAGTTTATTATGATAAACGATACCTGTTGAATCACCGGCTTTATCAAATAGCTTTTTAAATGCGCGCTGAAATTCGGATTTATCGCTGCCATCTCCATAATCGCTGTTAGAAATGTTTAATGTAAAATAAGGTCACTTTTTACTCACTCTAAACAAATTGCAGGTTAAGATTTATACAAGATATTTTTAGAAATAAAGAAACAGAAAGATGTACAATAATTAATTAAACACGCATGATTTATATACTGTATTCTAATAGCTGTATGTAAATGGGAAACTAATATCAATTTGATTATAATAGAATATATTAATTTATCATAGATAATAAAGTACGACAAATATGAGTAGAATAGGGATAGATAAAGAATAAAGCACAAATAAATATAAAAGGGATATACAATAGAATAGTTCGTTATATATATATATATATATATAAAGTTAAATATAGAATAAATATTATTCATTGTACCTGTCGAAGCTTTCTCTTTATTATTAGCAATTTCTGTCTGAGATTCTCCGTTAATAGTTATCAAGTGCGCCCTATAAGGTGATGATGGTCTGACAGCATCTATTATAAATTTTTCATCCGTGGATGGTTCATGGTTTGTATTGACGTGATTACTGGATAATGTTGATGTCATGTAAGTTGATTTTATGTCTAATTGCTTTAACGCTTTTATTATCTGTTAAAATTTGGAACACGTTCATCTTCATAAGTTAACAAAATCATGCATTAATTTAAAAAATGGAACTATTTTGGAATGAGAATCGCCAATAAGGGAGACGTATCTGGCGAAAATTATAGTATAAATAATAATATAAGTAAATCTTTTTAAAAATATATTTATTTAAAAAGAATAAAATTATATAGTATAAATAAATCTTTTTAAGATCAATAATTTATTATAAGAAATCGTTGTTTATAAAAAAAGTTTATAAGAAAATCCAATTCAAAACAAATAATCAATGATGAATCGGTATTGTAAAAATAAGAATATATTTTTTTTAAACCATAAATAAAATTTTTACAGAAAAATAACTATCGTTTTAGCAAATAAATCTTTAAATTATAATAATAGATTGAATTTACATCTAAATTAATTTGCGTTTAAATGTAAATAGTTAATTATTTACGCATTTTTTTTATATCAAGTAGAAAGAAATGAGATATAGAGTGATTATTCTTACTCAAATCTTTTAATTTATAAAACAACAGAGAGAAAAATAGAGAACCATTACTTTCAAACTAGAACTAGAATGTCATTATACCTTTATATTATACGGATTTTTGATGACGTATTCGTATTGACTTGGCTGACAATGCTGCCATGCGCTGAGTGATAGTACCAAGTCATTCGGCAGAGAAACTTTTTTAGCATCTTTTATCTCTTCGATCGGCACACCACACATCACGAAATGCCGAACTTCATCGCTACCAATCACCGAGAACTTTACATCCCCGGCCGAGATAGCCACATTTACTATTAATTAAAATACGTGATTCACAAAAAAAAGACATGTTTATAAATCAGAGCCTCATACAAACAAAGTTAAATAAAAATGAAACGTGTGCTCTTGATTTTTTATTTTAAATTTATGCATCATTACAATTTTCATCTAATTCTTTGATTTAAAGTTATACTTCGTGTAAATTTGAATATTTTGAACCCGTTATTATATATGGCAAAAAATACCTTTATAAATACCGTTGATGTCTTTTAAAACTGCTATAGAATCTTGTATACTCATTGCACGTGCTATTACGTTTTGTACAGCGTCGAACATAAATTCGCCATCACGTACTTTCCACGCTGCTAATAACCCTTGAGCTATATTTTTAACATAATGTTTACTTTAATAGATCTCTTATAAAATTAAAATAATGATCTATATATATATATATATATATATGCGGTCGAGCACATATAAGTGTATGAACATGAATCAATATATAAGTAAATCTACATTTTATAATATATATATAATAATTCCTTACATAAAAAAGTAATTATTTGTTTATTAATACATTCTATTTTGAATGGGGTATTTTTCCTTACTAGAAAATTTTAGTATGTCCCCTTTGCTGCAGTATACTTCACGAACCACGATGTGGATGTAATCATTTAATATTCTAGTTAAAACCAAACATCCCCCGTTTTTATTGTGAATATATTTTTTATATAGCGTCGAGAAACCTATTATATTAATCACATGTTACTATATTAATTAAAAAAAAATATTTTTGTTTACTTTACAAATGAATTTACAACTTATGCATATGCAAAACGGTGGTACGAACCTGAAATGTTCAAAAACATTAAAACAGCCCGAAAGCTTCGTAAACTCTTCTCTGACAAGTCTTCATAAATTATCTCATCGGGAACGAAAGTCGCCATACGATGAATCTGTTCGTTTACATTAAGCAAGTCCAAAGCCTAAACAGTTAAATTAAGTGAAATACGTCATGTGAGAAAAGTTAACGAATTAAAAACGAATTAATTCATATTAACAAAAAGAGATAAAAGCATCATTTAAAAAATTCATCATATAAAAGATTTAACTATAAGATCTAACCTGTTTTACTGTCAAACTTTTCTTCTTAAAAATAGGACCAAATAAATCCGGTGTCCAAGCTGTGGCAATATTTTCTTCGTTTTTTAGAATTTTTAGATCATATGCCATTGCTTCGTTAGAATCAATTTTGCTGTCGATTTGTATAATTTTATTTTATTAATTTTTTTCTTGCTATAAATATACCTATGTTCTAACGTATTTCAGCTTTTATTTAGGATAATTCAGGATATAGTGTATGTAAATAAAATTAAATTTCAAATTTTTCTATATTTTTATTAGAAAATATCGAATATGCACATATATTTATAAACACAAATATAAATTAAGAATATAATCCCATTTGTTTTTATCAAGCAACGCGATAGCGGCGCGACGCCAAGTACATAATGTGGCTATATTTGACGTGAATGTCACTGCGTTAAACATAAGCTTATCCAGAATTCTTCTGTCAAAATTTATTTTTATTTTCAAAAACTATAAAACTGTAACAAAAAAATCTAATGACATTTTTATTATATGTTCAATGCACTGACTTTCGATTGCGATTAGTCCAATTAAAATCGGTACATTCAATCCTGAAATCTCGATATTAAGCGTGATTTACACTTGGCAACTTTTATTCGCCAGAAACCACGTCTAGTAAAGTCATTAATTCGTCAGCGAATTTTCTCGACTCTGCAGTAAACTTCTTGATTCGTCAGCAAATTCGCTGATGAAAGCTTCTTCTATACGTTTGATTTTTATTCGCTAGTGACTAAAATTTCGAAATTACAGAATCGCATCAAGTGGAAAAATTTGTCTTTTCACGACTTAAAAATTCGCTCTGGAAGAGCAGCAAGAAGCTAGCGACAAGCGTCGAAAGCGGTATTCGCTGCAACTATATGCTAACAAGAGCAAACCCGCGTCTAGAAGTTTTAGTAGTGAATTGCTAAGACGGTGCTTCTAGCGAATAAAAGTCGCCCCGTAAATCACGCTTTACGCAATTATATAGAAGTACCCGTGATCTAGCTTAGACCGCTGCGGCATTATCCTCATTTGGTTTAAATATTATAATATAAATATATAGGTATAAATATTACACATTAAATAAATATAACAAAATTTAATATAATACACTAAAAATAAAAATAAATAAAATAAATTTTATTTCATATACACGACGACGAAACGTATTTTATACAAATGGATACACATACATACGCACGAATGCACACACACGCATTAATATAAAAGTAGTATACATATAATAAGAGCTTAATGAAAGAGACCAATATTCTCTAATATTTACAAAAAGAAGTGAAATCATATAAAAAAAGACCTTACAAAGGTAAAAAAAAGATATGCCATTTTTTGGAAAAAATTTTTGAATAAGTTTTATAGGGATTTCGAAGTTTTTATATGCATATACAATAATATATTATACTTGGCAATGTATAGATCTATCCGTGTGAAGCTGCGGCCCCTCAATATTAAAAAATCGATTTTTTTCTTCATACATTCGTTTGCTCATCTTTTGCTCACGAATGCTCAGTTGGAATTTTCGTTTGTTCACCCTTAGTTCAAAGATTTGTGAGCAAACGATGAGCAAACGAATGCATGAAGAAAAAAATCGATTTTTTAATATTGGGGGGCTAGTGTGAAGTTGGCCCCCCAAAACATAATTTTCGTATATCTTTTGAACTAAGGGTGAGCAAACGAAAATTCCAACTGAGTATTCGTGAGCAAACGATGAGCAAACGATTGCATGCAGAAAAAAAATCGATTTTTTAATATTGGGGGGCTAGCTTTACACGGGTTATACATCTTATGCTTATTTTTGGATAGTTAATACGCTTTATGTATTTGACGTATCTCTCTTACCTTTGTAAAGTCTCTTTGTAAGGTCGATTTGTAAGGTATCTTTTTTATAGAATTCATAATTTACGCAAAATTAAATCGTTGATTTTTACTCGGTTTAATTATGTAAACTACATATGTTAAATAATTCTAATACTGCGTATATACCGCGTATATTGATAATCGGATAATGCGAATTTTTGTTGTAAAAGATCAAAGTATATTTGTTCATATTTAAATAGCATTTAATCCAATTTATTTGTGAAATAATTTATATTGAAGAAAATTTTAAATAAATTTAAATGTTTGTTGACATTATTAAAAAAAATTAAAATACTATGAAAAAATTATCTGTAAATTGATTAAAGGATGAAAGAAAGGATTCGTTAATTTAGAATATACTAGGTTAACTTTAAGAATATTCAATAAATCTAATAAGCAGAGAAGATATAATTCGAAAAAGAGATAGACATGTAAAATATAATTTTTTGTGTGTCTTTTATATATTTTTTGAAAAAAATTGTTACATTAATTTATTATATTAAGTATGAAATTAATGCAATAACTTAATTATAAAGTATTATAATTTTTGAAATATATAGAGAAAATAATATTTTCTCTATACATTTCACTATAGGTGTGTTCCATCATGCGCATGATACGCATGGTGCATCCATTGTTCTTGTTTAACATTTGGTGAGCAACAGGGATAAACGATGTATTAAGTGCATCATGCGAGAAACGGAACGCGCATCCTGTATATCATTATTAAATTAATAATTTTTCTATAATAATGCCTATAATAAAAAAAATAAATTAAAAATACATTACTATTCATTATGATACAGGTACATGATATATTTTCGAAGTTATCACCTTACTTTGATAATGTTGTTTGAATAAAAGATACCATTTCCGATGTATTTTCGCGCGCTGAATACGAATTATTACAAAAAATTACACCTTAATTAAAATAATAATAAAACTAATTAATAATAATAAAACTAATTTTTATATAATTTCTATAAAATATTAAAAATTATGTCTATTTTAAATTAAATATACAATAAATACATTCAAATAATGACATTCTCATTGACCTACTATATGTTTTGGCTTCATATTTAAGCTCCTTTGAAGTGTAAAAATATTATAAATTTATAACTCAGTAAATCTTAACTTTAAAGTTATGTATTAAACAGTGTTGATTTTTAAGACTAGATGAATATTTAATCAGCGACGTTATAATCAGGAAATTGCTCGTCAAACGATTAGTCGACCGAATGCAAAAATTTCTCTCTCAAAACAGAGAGCGGACTAAACTAAATCGAAAAGTCCTTTATCATTTTGCAAATTTTGCGATGGTTAACGAGATATTAATTTTTAAAGATAGCCGAATATTATAGTCTTTAATAATTTTTTTCTCAAATCAACTTTATTATCAATAGCGAGAGATGAAAATTGTTTATTTTCTTCTCATAAAGTTCTGAACATTTTTTCAAAATTTTTGAATGCTGTATTTCTTATGTTAATAAAAATAGTTGCAAATAAAAAATGCAGTACTAAAAAGTTAACAAAAAATTCTGAAATAATTTTTAGAGTTTTATGAGAAGAAGATACACAATTTTTATTCCTTGCAGTTTTTTTATAAAGTTGATAGCATTTGAGAAAAAAATTATTAAAGACAAATATTCGGCTATTTTTAAAAATTAATATCTCATTAATCATTGCGAAATTTGCAAAGTGGACTTTTCGATTCAATTTAGTCCGCTCTATCTACACAAAAGCGATTGGAAGAAACTCTCGAGACACCCTGCATCTATATTATAAATCTTGTAATTACTATAATTTCTATAATTAAAAAAATAAATAAAATTCTATATAAATATTTAATTACAATTTCATATTTCTAAAAATAGCGGAGATATTCAAGGTGGATAAAGTTATTATCCCACACAATATATACATATATATATATATATTAAAACCAAAAAAATATGGATCAGTGGGTCAGGCTATTGAGAGTCAAACGTGGTTTTTATTACGTAATTGTCTATTTATTCATAAAAATCTTGAACGTTTCGACTCACTTTGGAGTCATCTTCAACATACATAATCTCTATATATCCTTGAAAGTTGGAGATAAAGTCACCATCAAATTGGTTTTGTTAAATGACGTTTCTTTGAAGTTTGAGGTGAGTCACTACTTTTAATTTTTAGTTAAATTTAGTTTAACTATATTAATATTTTATTAGATTGAACATCAAATCGGCTAATTTAATGGTGACTTTATCTCCAACTTTCAAGGATATATAGAGATTATGTATGCTGAAGATGACTCCAAAGTGAGTCGAAACGTTCAAGATTTTTATGAATAAATAGATAATTACGTAATAAGAACCACGTTTGACTCTTAATAGCCTGATCCACTGATCCATATTTTTTTGATTTTGGAAAATAAGAGAGTTCGTAAGAAGATTACACTTGGATTTGTTATATATATTAATATATATATAAATATTATAAATTTTGCAATATGCACTAATGTTTATTAAAACCGTAATAACCTAAATATTGATATAAAGATGCGTTTAATGTAAATATAAAAACGTTTTAAGTTGTGAAATTTTGAATACATTTTATATATTGTGTTATTGTCGATAAAATATTATAGATTTAAATATGGATGATGCTTTTTCAAGAAACTTTTATGATACCCGGTTATGGTATTTCTTACGGTTTTTTCAGCATTTCTGTCGAGAACATAATTCGATGTTGCGCATGGAACTCGCCAAAGGTTGTTAAAGAAGTCTCACAGCACTTCGAGTCTAAACAGGAAGCGTTTAAAAATTTATTACACAAGTAGTATACTTAAATCTTATATTTATTTTTGTTTGAAGAACAAAATTATTTTTAGTATTTTATCTCGAATAATTAATAGAAATGTATTCTATTACATTATGTAAAATTAATTTTAGTCAGTAAAAATTATTATAAAAAGTAATAATATTAAGGTTATATAAAAATAAAATAAAATAGAAAAATTGAAAGGCTGAGAAGCAGTTATGTAATAAAAAACGTTTAATTTAAAGTCATAAAAATAAAAATAATTACATAAATAACAAACGTTTCGACACCGCTCTGGTCATTCTCAATGTTACAGTAAATACATTATTCCAATTATTTTATAATTATGTATTTATAATAACATTTGATTTCTATGTAATTATTTCTATTTTTATGTCTTTAAATTAAATAGTATATTATTATAATATTTGATGTATATAGAATACATTATTCTAATTAGCACATAATATTTAAAAATTATCTAAAAAATATTTATTTAATGTAAAAATATTAAATAAATACTTAAAAATGTTTTTAAAATATTGTGTTCATAGTAATATTTTACTAGATTTACAGAACAACTAATATTTTTGTATTATTGATATCACGTAGACAAAATAACTTTGTTCTTATTAAAGCAAAAAAAATTGAAATAATTTCTTTTTGCTTTATATATATGTATATTTGAATGCCAAAAATATGTATACACACAATTTCTATGTCTTTTAAGATACTTTAAAGTAGGATTAGAGCAAAATTCATAAAATATATACAAGATTTTTATGGCATTAATAATATACAAAATTAAAATTATCAAAGTCACACAAATCGGAACAAATAACACATGCATTATTATATTTATTTAAGGTTAAATTTTATAAATAATATATAAAGGTTAAAGATATTAACTCAAATTTTAGAAAAGCATTTATAATATAAAAAGTTTTATAATACGTATTAAATTTCTCTATTTATTAAAAACTTAAAAAAAACTCAAAATATATGTGTATATGAATATAATAAAAAAAAATCTTAAATAACAAAAATGTAATTTGTAAATAATAATTTTTGCGTATATAAAACATACTGAAATCATAAAGAATCTCGTAACTATAAGCAGTATTAAATTGCATAAATGTACCATATTATAACATAATATTATCCTTTATACATATATGTATATACATATATATGCACATCAAAGATTATAATATATAATTTTGATATCAAATTTCTAAATCCTGCATATAAATTTTAACAATTAATTATTATTTATTATTTTTAACAACTAATGTTTTATTAGTATGAAAGTATTAAAAAAATATAATTACATCTGCAAATTTTTGATTGTATAAAATAGAATTTTTTGAACTTACGGATTTGAATTTTGGAATTGATAAAGTATATATAGTATATTTCATATTTAAATAAAACGCAATAACAAATAAATGATTTATTAAGTAAATTTAAATTTTGTTGTAATAACGATTCGCTTTTTAAATTTGGTCCACTGACCGTTAAAAAGGATGAAAATTTTTAATTTTAAAACGCGCGGTATTATTTTTGATATTATTAATACTCCGGTGTAAACGTATATGTATAAAGGAATAAAAATGCATCAAAATTTTCTCTTTTACGACTATAATTTGTTTAAACGTCAATTACCTTGATATTTAATTAATTTAAATAATAATTACTTATGTCATTGGGATAGTTCTTTATTGTGAGAACTACAACTTCATATACATATAACTGCTTAAACACTTTTAAATGTTTTTTATATCAATGCGACATTAATTAATATTATACAAGCGATATAATCGGTTATTATTAATGTCGTAGATATACTTATATAATAATTCACTGTGTTAAGCAAAAGAATTTAATTTGATATTAGAAATAATTCATAAAGGATTTGTATTAAAATAGCATACCTTGAGTAAATAAATGGACAATGTGAATTTTAGCTAATAAAATACTGTAGAAACTCAAAAAATATTTGTTATAACGCTCGAATACTCAATCTAATTTATTTGTAAAACTTCACGTAAAAAAGTTTAATTTATATTTATCATAACCCTAATTTGATAAATTTTTGAGATTTTGAAAATTCGATTCTATTATTTGTTCACTCATAAAGCTAGCTTGTGACATGCGAAAGCAGCAGTTTATATAATTAAATAAACTTGAATATTTTGTAAAAGTTTTCCAACAAAATATTATTCTAATTCTTTTTTACATATTTGCTAGCATATGTAGCTGTCTATTATTATATGCCCGTAAAATAAAAAAAGAATTAATGCGTTGCATGTCATGAGCTCTTCCTATCATTGTATATCTATTTTTGCATACGATTACAAATCGAAATATGGAATTTGCATTCAATAATATTATATTACATATCAATAATATTATATTACGTGACGTTATTAAACAACTATTTTAAATTATCGTTTGATTTAACCTAATCTCTCTGATTATAGACCAATTATCCATGAGGAAGATTAGATTCACCGGCACGTTTAAAGTAGTTATATATATGATATGTTTCATATACGCCGTCTTTATTAAAAGTTTTTGAGCGTTTCTTAACAAACAGAATATTTATCCACGTTCTTGATCGTGTGTATCCTGATGTATCGCGTGATTTTTAAATAAAATACGACGCAATATACTAAACGCATCATAATTTTGATAAAGATAGGATCTGCTCACTACTTGAGTTTATTCGATCTATATAAATTAAAAATTGCACATTACTGTCCATTAACTATCAAAGAATTGTCAATAAGTACAATACTTGAAAATTTATCACAAGATTTATATGCATTGGTTTGATCTATGCATGGTTATGATCTGTACACTTAGATATAGTATATTTACATATATTTATTTATTACACTTAATTCTTTAAATCTTTATTGCTTTGTGCAATAAATTTTATAAAGAAGCGTTATATAATCTGTTGATAATAGTATATAATTATTGTAATAATATTTTTATGCCAAATTAGAACAATCTGAAAGACAAAAATAATATTTAAAATAGTTGATACATATATATATATAAGAAAAATATAAGAGAGAATAGCTACGTACTTGAATAAAATACTGAATAATATACTATACTTAAACTAATTCATTTCGCTGATGAGATCTTTACATGCAGAGAAATTCGCATAATATCGATATATTCAATAGAAAAGAGTAAAAGTAATTGCTTAAACAAATTGTTCCAAATAGATACATGTATAAGTATCTTATCCTGAATTGTAGAATTATCAAAAGAAATGTAAAAATATAATACTGGAAGTCCAAAAAAACTTCTTCTGTTTTTCTAGAAAAAAGTTTAAATATTTTAAAATAATTTATATATTTGCTCTTATTTTAATACCGATATTATCGCGAAGAAAGAAAAAGAAATTAATAATTAGATAATAATAGTATAGTAAGACGGAGAGAATAATAAAAAAAGTAATGTAGTATATATATATATATGAGACTAGGAGAAATGAACTCAATTCTGTCTAATAATACTCTATAGTTTTGTGACTATACTTTTTTTATTACTTGAACGTATACAATTACGCATGTTGCGTAAAATACGAGAAGAAATTTCGTTCAAAAAGTTTGTAATCTGTAACATTACACCCGTATTGGACTAAATATTGGTAATGAGACTGAGATTGAAATTAACAAATTAGAAGAAAGAAAACTAATATTAAATTTAGTAAACTTTGCTTTGATTGGTCAAATTCAGCCTCAATTTCAATTCTTAATCTGTAGTCTGATATGAGTATTAGATAAGTTACATAATTTTAAAGAAAGTTGATAGAGCTCTATAATTATTGAAATTAAATTTTAGTAAAAACTAATAAAAAAATTAATTTTACATGTGTGAGCACACCAATTTTTATTATTTAAAAAATTGTATTAATATACAAATTTTCGTACGAAATTTCTATATTTTATTAGAAAAATATTATTGAAAAAAAAAGGGAAACCAGTCCCTTTACATCTTCTTCTATTGTCATTGCCAGGCTTGAAACCAATACTCATAATTGCTGTAAATATTCTATAAATCTTCTTTAAATAAAAATCGTTATATTCATTATCACAAAATAGCAATTAATTAAATTTTCAGTAATTATATTGGTTTCAATACCTGTCCGTCACTGTTGCCAGCTAATGACGCCAAAATTAGAGGACGATATTACATTTACAAAATGTTTTAAATAGGAACTAATTTACCGACATGATTTTTATATGTCTCTAATTCTAATTTACATTTTGACTAGATTACGGTTTACTTCTCTTCTTATGGGATTTATATGACATGCAATCTTTTTTACTATTTATTCATGCTTTGTTCGAATGAGATGTAAAAAGAATGTAATTTGATCTGTGCATTCTCGATTACATACTGCACACGTGAAAGGATTCTTAGTTTGGTGAAAACTCATATGCACTGCGTACATGATCTCATTCGCAAAAATAATACAACAGTGGTAACAAATAAATGATGTTCTATATATGTTTATGTTATGTGTCATATTGTTCTCCTGGAGATCAGATTGACTTGCCGTTAGAAGTGCTGAAAGAGAAGATTCCGTACAGATTTGATTTGTGTTCCGAGTTTGTACGGCGTTGTCATCTATGTGAAATTTTTTCTCGTTTATTGTAGAATATTCTAGCTTCACCGCTTTACGCTTACGTTTTGAGAAACTGGTCGACTGTGGCTGATGTGAAATTTCTTCCCTTTTTACCATTGCTGACATACTAAGATCCAATGGCTGATCTAGATTCACATCTACCTCCATTGCCGATTGAGATTCCGAAATCGGCATCGTCGATGTTGAGGGTTCATCAATCCTTGCGTTAACAGGAAGCTCATCTTTGGTATCACTTATACTGGCTACGTGTTCTGTGTCATTGGTTAAATACTTATAAACATTTTGTAGTAAACGGAAAATCTGTCCCTGTTCTTTGTCATCTACAATTGAACGTGTTGCGAGATCTTGAAACAAAAGGTGACATAAAAAGTTAAACGGACTATTTTCAAGCAACAATTGTCTGTTAAATCCGTTTTGATTTTTTAATTTATTAAAGAAGTCGTTCAACATATTAGCTATGATAGGATGAGGTGTGATTGGAGTCGGTATCCGAACTGGCGATCTTTGTACTGTCTGAATCGGCGATCTTGGACTTGGCATTCGGACTGGTGACATCAATGCCATATTTGATTCCGGTAAGTCTAAGATCGTAGATGATGAAATCGGAGTTGTTAAAACCGAAGCTGACGAAGTTGAAATGGATGAAATCGTCGGAGGAGTCATTATTAGATTTGTCGGCATGTCGTCGATGGTGTCTGTTAGTTCCTTTTTTTCTTCTATAAATGTCTTTCGTCTAGGTCCACGTTTATTACCGTAAACATCGATAGTGGCGAATGGATTCGGTGTACCGTCTGGATTTAATACCAATCCCGCTTGATGCCCGTTATCTTTTAAATGTTTTTTCATTGCATTGCAGAATTTAGTCTTGTATGAGCAGTTACCGCAATTGTACTGATAGACTTCCGAGTGCGTTTTCATATGACTAGTTAACATCGATTTGCTCACGCATGCATACGAACATTCCGTGCACATAAATGCTTTGAAATCATCATGAGCACTGAACCAATGGAATGTCATATGATGTTTGAGCGTAGTAGCGAATGGACATGAGGTGCAAACAAAGCCAGAACATTCTTCCTGTGTGAAATGCTGACGTAAATGCAACCAAAGTGCCAATTTCGTCTTTGCCGTAAAGTCACATTTGCTGCATGGTTTTGGCTTGGAAGTTTTATTTCTCTTCTTCCCTTTGCTGTGTAATTCATTACCAGAATCGTCGTACTCCTCATCATCAGCATATTCGTTTAAACTGTCATTTTCCACGTATAAACTTTTTACGAACGTGGAATGAGCAATCACATGCTCAATATATTCTGCTCTGAAAATATAAAATTTAAATAATAATAGTCTATTTTATTAAAATTGTTAACAAAAATACAATTGTACTATGCAATTAGAGCAATTATTATATTTAATGTTAATCAAAACAACAGATATTTTTCATTCATAGAAAGTGAAAATGCCTAATCGAGTCTTGGAATAGGATGTTAGTGTTTTTATTATCATTGTGTGAATATTATATATCGTGTATGTAGTCTCCTAATCGCGTGCCGAAATTTTTCTTCAGACTTACAACGCAACTCTAAACAACTACCACGATAATATCACTTGAGCCCAGTAATGGAAACCGGGACGAAACGCCAACTTGTGATATTCTTCGTAAACTTATTTTTCGCAGATTTTAAATTATCATTACTTTAACATTAAATTTTAATATATGTCTTTCAACATATTATTAATATCTAATAAGATGCTATGGCATCGAAATTTGTTAGATTGTGTGTCAATTTAACAAAAAGTGATATTATCGTGGTAGTTGTTTAGAGTTGCGTTGTAAGTCTGAAGAAAAATTTCGGCACGCGATTAGGAGACTACATACACGATATATAATATTCACACAATGATAATAAAAACACTAACATCCTGTTCCAAGACTCGATTAGGCATTTTCACTTTCTATGATTTTAAATCTTACGAGTCCATTGATATCATCATTCAATATATATAGATATTTTTCAATTTCATAAAATAGATTTATAATATTATTTATTTACTCCTTACAATTTTCTCTTTTTTCAACCGACTAACCTTGACTTCTAATGCGTGTTGAGTTCTACATATAGTTCTACATAACACACATACACACAAAATTATTAAAAAATTAATGTTAAATACCTGGATGATGCAGTGTAGGAACATAATTTACACTTTCTAGGTAACTGTTGCTCATTAGTTGACTGATTATTATTCATAGTACTCTTAATTAAATTGGATGTAGATGATAAACTATTATTCCTCGAGGACAATAAATTACACGTTCTTGCATCGGATGTGCTTGGAATCGAATGGGCGAACAAGAAATTGAAATTGTTATTAGTTTCTCCCGCCGCCTGTTTGCTCTACAAAAAATATAAAAACAATTCTTAAAAAATTTCTTATACGGAATGTATAAAAATGAATATATTGAAAATTTAGGGCTAGATGATTTAATTAACTATAAGATAAAGAACTATATATTTTGAAATATCTTCTAAAGTATTAAGAGACAATAAATAAAAATGTGATCTTACCTATATCTTAAATGTAATTCGCAAATCAACTTTTAATATTTAGGTCCTTGTATCTATTATTCTATTTGATTAACGATATATACTCAGCGAGATAAAAATAAGAAACGAAACAGGTGCAAGCAAAAAAAATATTTCACGTTTGAACTTCGAAGACTCGATTGATCCGATATACGACTTCCATCACCGACATTTTGTTGAATATAAAAGGGAACGGGTCCAGAGAATGAATAAAGTACATGACGCGTATTGCAGAAAAGAAGAAAGAAATAGGGAGATGAAGTAGAGGGGTTGCACGATTACTCACCACGTTTATATCACCCCAAGCGGGCGTGGTTAACGGAAGGAAGGGAGGACACCGTTGCTCCTCGGCAATGGTCTGCTGTTGATGCTGTTGTTGATCCAGCGTCTGTCGCTGGGATTCTACATGTTTTTGACATTTTTTCATTTTATCTTGGAAACATAAAAATAGAACAAAAATATGATTAGAGAGATGAAAATTAAGATTACATGCAATGAAGATTACAACGAATAAAATATAAATAAACGAAACGTACGAAATTGCAACGGAAAATATCAACTAAAATTTTAACTTTTTTACTTATTGTTTGACAAAATGATTAATAAAATCAATAAATGTTACAAGTGAAAAAGTCTAAAAACTTATTATTTATGTCGCGAGATAGGGGTTGCACCCCTATCTTATAAATGCTTACAAAATCTCTTTAAATCTAAATGTAAGACTCATTCGGATATCTGTTCGTCTCATTCTAGAGAGACATAAAGCTTGAGCTTTATATAATTTATTGATCAGCACCACAAATAGTAATAAATAATAATTTGGTAATAATAACGTACAGTACATATATAATTAAAGCATGATCTCTGCAAAACCATAATTCTAAAATTATTTATCATAATAAAAAAATGTATTCCATTAAATTAGTATTAAATTAGTATTACGATGTTCTTTTATTAATAAGTCCAACTAGACCATTATTGTCAACTGCCTAGCACATCCGAGAAGCATACTTTCCACTAATAATAAGTTAATATTATTACGCTAAAAATCTCCAAAATAAATCTATCGAATCTGTTGTTTCGATCTTCACCAGAATTTTCCGTTTTTCTATTATTTTCCAGCAAAAATTGTACTATTCACATTTTTGTTAGGTAAGCTATGCATGTATAAATCGATTCACATTACATAATCATGCTAAAAAAGCACAATTTTCAAATTCTGAAGATTGTTCGCAGTACATAAATAAAACGTATAATGAATTATAATGACCGTAGCCGAATAATTTTTTACGCTTATTCTGAATTATAACTGTATTATCATAGACACTACAGAACTACAGGGTTATAGAATAGACCATTAGATAGTCTATAATAATAATAATAATAATGATTATTATATATATATATTTATACACCCAAAAATACCGCCAAAATACCGCCCAGTATTTATATAGCGTTATGCCTGATAAAAAATTAAGTTGATTACTATTAGGAAATTTTTTTCCACCATGCTTACCGAAGCAGTTATTATCGAGTAAAGATAATCCAACCAACGCCGTGTTTTAAACGGACGCACGTCGGTGAGCCGCGCGTCTAGTAGTGTGCGTGAGCGCTCCGCCTCGCGCCGGTACATCGCTGACTTCGCCGCTATCGCGCAATGTTCTCACATGTCATGTTATAATATAATGATTATTTAACAACGTAATACTAATTGCATTTACAACAAAATTTTTAGAATCATTATTCACTACTTTCTTAATTGATTTGGTGACTTCAAAAGTGGTTCGAGTTATTTTTCTCCATCGTGTGACTTTTTAGAAGTGTGACATGAAGGGTTAAAAATGACTTTGATAACGATTAGCCACTATTTTGTTAAATCATATAAGCTTCTTTAATAAATATTTTTTAATACAAAAATATTTTATTTGGTCTACTTTTCTTTATCAATTAATTATCAAATATAGAAGTTTTCTTTCAATAACTATTGTGTTAATTTTTAAAACTGTTAAAATGAATAAAAATCCATAATATCCGATTTCATTAAAAAATATTTTTTAATAAGGTCGGATATTATGGAACGTGTCCGACTATTATTATTAGAACATTCATTTTAGCTATATAATTGCGTATAATCACATTCTAAAGAGAGTAAAGGAATAACATCTATCTGGTAAAAATTTTACTGCTCAGATATTATTCTTAACAGATTTTTATAAATTTTTACAACTTACAAGAACACATGTCCAAAACTTTTTTTAAATAATATTGCAGTGTGCAGTAAATAAATATGATTTAAATTTAAAGCTTCCAACAACAAAAAATTAAACATGATTTTATTTAAAAATAATTCTTCATAAAGAATTAATATAATATTGATATTTGAAATAAAAATATCGAAAATATTATAAATCAAAATTTTTTTAATTTAAAAATAACTTTATTTTCGCTTGATTTATTCAAAATTTACACATTATATTAATTGATTTAATTCATCTTTCTCCAATTGTGAAAATGTAAATTTTAATAAAATTTGTAAATTAAAATATAAATTATTGTCAATATTTTAAATGTACAGTTATACGTAGAGAATAGCAAGGAATTTTAGAACAATGTTCTTTTATTATATATATCATATTCTCATTAATATTAATTTTAACATCTAATATAGAGAAACAGGGCAATGAGCTATAAATTAAGTTAAAAATCTTTTTAAATTAATTTAAATATATTGCGAAGAAAATCACGTAATTATGGCGTTTCGTTCCAGCTTCCACTACTGGACTCATCAGTAAGGCATCGTAGTGGAAGCCTACCTTATACGCCTGCAAGAGTTATTCAATCGAGATTCTATATGAAGAGATATACGCATATCAAAGCACTTGCGAGAATTTGCGAATTAAATATCGATATGCCTCTGATAGCGGGTCGACGTAGTAATATTTCTTCGCAATATTTATCAAAAATAATATATGTAATCAATTTTAAATTATTTTCGCTTTCTCTTTTGCGAAAATTTCGTATTCCTCTATAAATCAAGCAAAAAACGATTTATGTGTTCCTTTCTGATGAAAACCGATTTACACTTTTGGGTCGTATTATTTATCTGGAGCAGAAAATATAGAGTGGTGTTCTCGCTTTAAAAAGACGCCCCACTGATATTTTTTATTTACACCATGTTCGACACGTACTTATAACGGTATCCATAAATAAAACTTGACATCTCTTTGTAATATTTCACCTTTCTATGCGTGAAAAAAAATTGAAATTACTTTTTCTTAGAGAAAGTATACAAAAACAGCAATTTTATGTGGACAACGACAATACAATTGAACACAAAAGTAACTATTTTGTTTTAATGTAAAAGGAATAAGAATAATTATATTTTATGGAGATTTTTTTATTAGAATTCCAACCCCTGCACTATAAGGTCGTAGTTAGGAATGTGAGCACATGCAAAATAGTAATAAAATTAATTTTTTTTGCAGAGTATTGTTTTTTAATAAATATTTACCATAATTATTGCTTAAGTGTAAATAAAAATTATATAACAAAAATTTTCACAATTCTTACAATAATCATTCTGATGAAATCATTCAAAAATGTTCTAATTTTATAATAAAAAATATTTTATTTATTTAATAAATATTTGTTAAGGAATATATTTTTTTATTATATAGAAAATAAAAAGAAGGAATACTCTTTCTTGGAGAGTAAGTGCGACTACTTCGAATTTAAGACCAATAATTAAAGGCCAATACGCAAGTGAATACTTTTCTCAATACATTTAATAATAAACGTTTTCTTGCTTTGAAATTCCGAACAAATAGCATTATTCTCTAAAGGTCAAAACGATGTTGAAGGTATTTCGAAATTCCGAGCGAGACGTACGTCAAGATCATAATAATAAATAGAAAACGGCAAAGCAACGATGTATAACACTCGAAATTTCAATTCGGAAAATATTATAGGATAGAATAGAGTCAACGTGACAGAGCTCGGTGAAGAAAAATCGCTGATAAGTCAAATATTAAAATGTAATGTGATTGAAAAATTGTTAAATTGTGATATTATTGTATCAAACACTTCAGTACAATTAAATAATTTACATAAAAATAAAAAAGATAACAGCTCTTTATAAAAGTTGTTAAAAAAATTTTAAAAAAGTTATGGTTTAATATTTACAATAGCATAGTGAATTGATTAGTGAAAAATATAAAAAAGTAAAAGCGATATTGTATTTTTTTAATATCAATCCATAGATAATATAAATAATAGATCAATATTTATAGTGATATATTTCTTCTAAATAATGAGAAAATTTTATATACTGTTTGCATAAAAAATATGTTACGTTATAAAAACATTGTGCACATTATTGTACATATTTATGTAAATAAAACGATAAAAAATAAGGAAAGAAAAAGAAGTGAGAGAAAAAAGAGATTCTTATATCGCGATGAAATTTTCTCTTAAACCTTAATTAAACACAAAGGTAATTGATCTCTGATTAATTGTAAAGTAATTTTAAACTTTATATTTTCTCTTCTTAAAAATGTCTATAAAAAATTTAATCTATAAAGAATTTAATTTGTGAGAACGTCTACAAAAAATTTTTTCTGTAAGAAATTTAGATTTCTGTAAAAAATTTAATCAAAATCAAATAATATTATAATTGTACCTTGTTTTGTTATATGTGTCAAATTCGTTGTCCTCCAGATGCTTCAAAGGAATGCCATTTATTCCTCAGCTCGTCTCCAAGTAAAGATGTGACACTTATATTTTTTGCATCATACACTTTTAATAAACGGTATTTCTACTTTTTATAATGTTATTAAAGCTACAATACTAAATAACACTACATAGTGTTATCAACTTTTTTTCTTTACTTGAACATTACGTTTTTTTATTAATTTAACTTTCGTAACAGGACAAGATAGTCTCGATAAAACTAAAATTATAATTTTTTGACGGTGCAAAAAATTTTGATATAGATCCGATAAATGCTGGATAAATCCTCGCTTCGCAACGTAGATTCGCATTGATTTTTAATATCAAATTATCACAAGCAGAAATTTGACAATCCAAACTGAGAGCTTAAATAATCCGAATTGGCTCTCGGAAGCAGAAATCTCAGCAAATTTATATCAAAATACATGAGAAGACTCAAAGATATCTTAGGCGAACTATAACTGAGACCGAAATGAAACAACACTAACTTATAAGTCCCAACTTGTGATTGTGTGCTGTGTAGACTTACCCTCTCTCTTGAATTTGGTACCCAATAGTAGCAAGAGTCTGTCTGGAAGCAAACCCCCATCCCCGATTTGTACCATCATCATCCCTACCAACCCGTAGTATACCATTTAGCAAAAAATATGCTTTCGCTATTCAAGAGGGTTGTTGTGAATCCGTTTGCTACTCACATTAATGTTATAAATCCGTTAGTTTTCGCCCATCATAAAATATGGTATTTTATGGTATGATTTCTCTTCTTGATTGTTTTACATTATAAAATTAAAAAGATTGCCTTATCATCAAATAGATTACCTTAGCATCAAAATAACAGTGCAGTGACAAGTAAAATAAATAAAAATTAAATATTAACATATGCAATATACTATTTGTAATTTTTTAAAATAGGGGAGAGTGGTCTAAATCAGACCTATTTGCAGTTTTTATTTTCTATAAGGCGTAAATAAAGTCCAATCATAAAACCAATGGTACCGTTCGAAAGATCATTTAATTTCCTTCATTTCTGCTTCAGACCATGTTGACGTATCTTTTACCTGTATCGAACTATAATGGAAAATGTAAAAATGCATTTCCCGATCCGATTTGGAATTCATATTTCAGTAACAAAACTCTTGATATTTTTGAATTCCATACTCTTTAATTATCTCTTAAAAAAATTACCGTTTAAATTTTTAACATTTTTTAAATAATAATTTAAAAGGATTTTAAAACATATATTTGCGTCTATTCTATGAATCTTATGACAGAGTACTGTCAAACGGCTGTCATATGTTCGCCGCGGTGTCTTATAAGGTCTTTACATTATAAATAGCACGCAAATCTACTTAACCGTATTTATTTAAATTAAAAAGGTTTGATTTGGAACACGGTCTGATTTAAGACATTCTCCTTTTACTTACCAAATATAAATATTACAGATATTTTAAATACCAAAATTATTATGTAATTGTGATTAAAATACATGTTTTTTATCTAACACTTATTTACTTATAAAATTTTATATATAATTATCATTATCATTATTGTACAATTATAATATAATATATAATAATATTTTTATTTAAAATTTCAAGTTTTTTAAAACCTATTATTAAAATTAAAGCTGTTTCTGGAATGTCCTGCAATCACAGAAAATGTTTTAAAAGTAATAATCAAAATAAAATACATTATTTTATATAAATAGTTTGCGACATATTAATTATTTTAAGCAAGAAAATTTGGAAATGTGTGTATAAAACAAGTAATTTATAATGAACAGACATATTGGAATTGAAACAATAATTTTATGCTAACAAATAAATTTTATAATTCACTCTAAATTAATTGAAATTAATTTTGAAAGAATAATATAAAATCCATACCCTTTATGTTTTTTGCTATTATTCAAAGATTCTTTTTTCAGCAAACGCAGTCTGTTTTCTTTCTAATGTAGACAGCTTACACGCTTTCCCCAATACTGAAAAGAAGACAGAAACTCCTATTAAAACGTGATATTTTAAAACAAGCTTTTTCTAAAATGGGAGTACTATAATTTACACACGCAATATGCGTACGTTGTATAAATATAGCGAATAAAAAAATAAAAATTGATAAATGATGGCATATATGAAGTGTAAAACGCATGATAATGTCAAAAGAAAAACCTTAAATAATTTGTTTTCTGTCACTATTAATTCATACACCTTTTTGTGTTTTTATTTAAGTGTAAATTACTGTCTTGCAATAAACTATATAAACAAATTTTTATAAATTTTAATGTTAAAATAAAATTTTATTTTTATAAAAATTCTATTTCATTTTAAATCATTTTGCGAAGAAAAAACTATTCAACAATGGCTAAACACTTAATTTTTTATCCTTCTTCTAGCTGCCAAGAATGACAACTTGCCAATGATGACAACATTCCTTTAAACTGTTTAATAAAGTTATGTTTTGCTTAATGTATCATCTAACAAACTTAAAACGCATTTCAAAACAAATTTACGTGAATATTCTAACTGATTCTATAACTGTCACTTTTTATGACAGCCTAAAAGAGAACATCGTCTGTATTTTATTCATCTTTTTTTATCTGAAACTAAAAGGTAACTCCAACCACCCATTCTTTTTTTATAAAACTAAACAAAAAAACATGTCACATAAAAGTCTTTTTTATGAACACAACGGCGATGGACTGGTATCTATTTTATAGACTGCGTTTGATATTAACGTAGTTCAAACTAAAATTGCATTTTATTTGTACTCTTGCATTTGTGTGTGTATGTGTGTGTGTGTTGCTCCATTATTATCTTATTGTTAGTTTATCAAAATTAACATTTATACAAGAATAAAATTAACAATAAAAAATCGTTTAAAAATACTGAAGAACACTTACTGCATTAATAAAATTGTTAAGATTCCGCAAGCTTTTTATAAATGATTCAATATATTACCAATTTCTAATTTTTTTTAACACTGTATAGTGTCAAATATTTTGTTTTAGTATAAAATAATGATATAATTGAGTAGAAGCAGTAGTGACTCATGTTAGATTAAATTTAATTATAGATTTAACGGTGTAAATAGCAATATTAACACATGATGAATTATTTATGTATTGATTTTAAAGAAATAAATAAATAAAATATCAGTAAAGTAAATATTTTACACATTTCGCTAATTGCGCAGTCTAGTGATACTATCTACAGTTGGTGCATACTAATCTACATTAAATGTTGGCTACATATCTTTGGGCTCTAGCTTCCTTTGACTTTAGCCTCCTGTGTGCTACGCACACATTGCACATTCACTAAGCACGGTCCTGCGTCTAATAGTTAAAAAACTATTATACAAGATTCGACTGCAACCAAGAAATGCAACCAACTTTACGATAAAATACATTGAAATTATAAAATTACGTGAATGTTCGAATTGTGATAATAGAACAAAAAGCCATAATTTAATACAAACGTTGTGAATTATAAAATTATAAAGTAAATAAGTGATAGAATAAACGATTATGGTATAATATTTATGGAAGTAATATGAGACCAATCGTTTTTTCACTATTATTATTAATCTAAATAGAAAGTCTATTAGAATTTTTATGAAAGTTGATTTTGAATTTTTAGGTAATATCCTAGATAATAAAATGCTAGGAATACGCAGAAGATATCATACACAATAAATAAATAAAATTTTTCACATCTTTATTAAATAAATACATTTTTATTAAAAAAAGTACATATATTTATTAGGTGTATACCTACGAAATGCGGATTTTCCTAACAAGTGGCGCCACACATACGTTCTTATGCGTCAAAAAGTAAGATATAAGGAGGCTCCACTCCGTAAAAAAAGTGGTTTTAGGTTTCGACTTCAGTTTCCGATTTTCGACACTCGCTGCGCTCATGAATTTAGACGTGCTGCGCATAATGAGTACGCCGTAGTTAGCTATACAAAACTAAAGTCTGCATTGGACGCGCGCGCGCGGGCGCACACACACACACACACGCGCGCGCACATGCACGCACGCTAACGCTAACGCCGGCGGTATCATCGAAAACTACCAATATTGATATCACCTTCAAAAATGCCTCTTTCATGTTATAAAAGTAACAACAGATCCATATTAGATCCACCATCTTGAATTTTTGATAACACTAACAGCAGATGCGTAATCAACAACATCATAACTCCCAATAATCAATTCTAAAAATTGAATCCCACTACAAAAAAATGCATACAGAAAGGCTTTGGAAATTCATGCATTTTACATATACATAAACGCAATAACCGTCATATTCAGGATGCCATAGCAAAAAAACTGTCCATTTTCAAGGCTTCGGTCTATGAAGACGTTTGATCGGCATGACTAAAACTATAAAATAGTTTCAGGGCATTTGACCGAAACCCATTTTCCATAAGATTCTTGCATATATTGATAGTGCGTGCTAGGGATGTGCGATCTCCATTAATTGTATCGATTTTTGAATCGATTTAGAATCGGATTGTTTGAAATCGATCTATTAAAAGATCGGAGCTAAATGAATCGATCTATTAAAGATCGATTCAATTAAAATTTTTTTGTGACATCTCACGAGAAGTGAGAATGGAATAGATGACAATTTGATGATTTCTCACTAGGATCGTAGAAATTCAACAAAAAAATTTAAACATAAATCTGATTTGCCTCTGAGTAAAATAATTTTAATTTAAAATAAAAATTTAGGTTTAATTAATTAATCTATAATAATATTTTGTACTGTAGTTATGACATAAATGAATTACTAACATATAAGATTCGGTAAAATGTCGTATATAAATTCAATTTGATGACAACTGTCAGTGTCAATTGGTATAAATTAAAATTTAACTAGCATTTATTTATACATTTTGTCAGTAATATGTAATTGCTAGTTGTAACTACGGATATTATTAAACCCGATTAATATTTACCGGTAACTGTAAATGTAGACAGTGTAAGCACAATAATGATATTATAACTTTAAATTCTTTGGAACACGACATAAAACACTTATTTTCAATAAAATAATAGAGTTCTAAAAGAAAATATTAAGTATTTTTTATTATATATATTATAAACCATATTTGTTTAATAGTGCAACAAAAACACAATAAAAATTATTATATGAAAATATACGAAATATAATATAAATAAAATATACGAAATAAATAAATATAAGAAATGGTTTACCTTTGTGAACAGAAACATCAGAAATATCAGCACGCGCCGTTATGCCATTCAAAAATTATGACTATGACAACTAGGGTGTTCCAAAATTGACTGCCAGTACTGAAAATCTATAATTTATATCACAAGCACTATAGGTTTTCAGTACTGACAGTCAATTTTGGAACACACACCTAGTAAACGGACGGCGACTACAACTACAAGACAGGGCTGCTAACGGCATTAAGAAACATCACCTAAGTGTATCCAGATATTTTTTTATCCTTTGTTCAACATTCAGTGAACAACAGAAATAAAATAATATATCAAAATATATCTTGAATTTTCGAATCCGCCCGCTTCGAAGAACGATCGATCTCTTATTAAATGAATCGATCTATCTTAAAATCGGATACTGACGAATCGATTAAAAAATCGATCCTTTTTTGCAAAAAGGTCGATCTTTTAAAAGATCGGATCGAGATCGCACATCCCTAGTGCGTGCGTGCGCGCGCGCACGCGCGCGCGTGTGTGTGTGTGTGTGTGTGTGTGTAGAATTTTTTCTCCTTGTTTCTTACTGTATTTTTACCGATACTAACTGAAATCATTCGACTACTGCCCTAGTTCTGACAATATAGTATTTATGCGGCACACAAAATAGTAATACATGATCTTGAAACTTAGTATCTGGGATATTGTTACGTGTTATCTTTTCTGTTGGTTCTTTTTTGAATACTCACGGGATGCAAAATTATACAAAGTCGACAAACGAACTCTTTGCTTATTCCCGTAACCATCTAAATAAATCCATGCCATAAATTTCTTGCATATTTGAATGTGACCCTCATTAATCTCCTTTGTAAAAATTGGCACAATTGACTTAACAAAATTTACGAGTGGACATTTTTTGCGGTATAAATCTTCTTTGATTAACGAGGTGTATTCAGAAAACTTTAAGAGTTAAAAATAAATTGTTAAGAGTTTAAAATAAACAATAGTACATTTGAATAGTACATTTTCCTAAATTTTACGCTAGCTTTTTGAATCACTTATTATTTGTCTCAAAATTGTAACTTTGTCCAAAAGAATTTTTGTCAAATTTAATTACGTATTTAATTGATAATTGAACACTATGATTTATTAACTCAATATTTGCAGAAACATTTTCATTGTGTTATTTTATCGTACCTCTATTTTTATAAAAGTTTATTAAAATATTATGCATAATACACGTAAATGTTACACATGTGGTATTTTGAAAAAGAAATACTAACTACTATTGTAAAAACTAATTGTTTCAACTGAAAAAAATTTTTCAATGAATTTAACTTTCATAACAATAATATAAAATAATATAAAATATTATATGTGTATTAATATAAGATTAAAATTTGCAATTGAATTGATTTCATGACAGTCTAGCTGAACGTAGAAATTTCTGCTCTTTTTATTTCTGGAATAAAATATTGGGGTCCATTTGAAATGACACCAGTTATAACAATCGCTTAGCAAGTGATTAATATTAACGGAGTCAAACAGAGCGTTTTTCTAGCGTTGACCTGTTAACTTTCATGCCTCATAATATTTGTCAAGTGCTCAATAAAAGAATATATTATTATAGTGTTTTTTGACAAAGCCTTGACATCAGCTACATAAACGTGAAAAAATTGGGACTTTGCATTTAAAAAATTTTAGGTAATCTTGACCTGATTTTAAAAACATCTACTCTAGGACAACAAAAGTTACCACCTTTTTCCCCCTAATAACTAAGCAACTTTTGTTTAAAACATTGTTTCGCATTTTTTATATTTTTCGAAATATTTTAATGTATATCATATAAAATGACTCAATTATATAATATATAATTTAAGATATGTTTTCTTGATATATTTTTAAGTCAAATTTTTATAATGCAGATTTATATAAGCGGAATTATACATATATCTTCTGATTATAAAATGTATATAATTTTTTAAAACCTTTATAATAGTTTATATATTAACGTATCTTTTTTCACAATTAATTAAAATCTTTTTTAATAATCTAATTTATAGTTTTATTGTATCACACACACATACATGTAACTTTTATTTAAAAAAAAAAAGAGAAATTGGAGTTTCGCTACCTATAGAAATAACGTTTTTATACGCTATGGTAAAATATTACAAATTGTCAACCAATTGTCACATTTTTTATAGAGTAGATACAATAATAATAAATTTATGTCAGTTTGAACTAAAATAGGAAAATGGTTTTCTGCAAAAGTGAAAGCTCTCTGTTTGTCGGCACTGAAAAGGTGCAGCTGTGATTTCACCCTTTTTTCAGATACATATATGTACATATGTACACACGTCGCATGTTTCCCGAAAATCTTTTACATAGAATCTATTATCCCTAGATATACAAGTTTCCGTGTAATACAATAAAACCGTTTAAATAAAAATAAGATAATTAACAGATTTCAAATAAATCGCTTTTGGAAGATGTTTTATACACATCGAACCTCGATTCCGAAATGATCCTTTAAATTGCTATTTAAACAGCGTGACTTAAATAAGTAGATTATATAATTCCATTTTGCTTTTTTAAACAAACATGATGTAAACTATGTAAAAACATTTTTTTAATTTAATTTTTTAATTTAATTCTTATTATCATATCATAGAAGTAATAATGAAAGATACTTATATGGTTTGAAAACGTTATGGGGGTTCATGTTCTAAATTTTTTATTTGTGCGAGTTTGCGACCATTATGACAAAACATTAGGTCGAAATTTCATAGAAGGGAAACCGGTGATGTTTTCGATCCAGGAAGGACTTTCGCTTTATCGATTACTGTATGCCAACCGGTCTTCATCGATGCAGGCTGCGAAGCAAATGGCTCCCTTCTCTTAGGACAAACAACAGACAGCTGACCACTAGCGGATCTAAGAAGAGAACCATGAGAGTCGTATCCTAGTTTCCTTTTCAAAAATTTTTATAGCAAAATGTTATATAAACTTATAACATTTCAGAAATGCTTAATTACAATTTTGGTATTTCACAGAAACACTTTTTATTTTAAGAAACTCCTAAGTTTATAAAAAATATAGATTTTTATTTATATTCTAAAAAATAGAAATAGAGATTGATAAAGAAGCGGTGTTAAATAGATTTACCATAAAGGAAAAGTAAATTAGATATTTTATAAAATATTATGTCTATATATATATTATTCTTTCTACTTATGTAATTTAAATAAAATGTTTTATGGATTATACATTTACATAGTACATTTTTAATGTAATATATATGTAAATAGTGATTTAAATATTTTATATTTTATATTTAACTTTAAAAAAATTTTGCGTGAGGCGTGTCACACAGCGGTCCTCCTTCCCTTGATCAATTTCTGGATCCGCCCCTGCAGCTGACCCATAGTTGGTTGACCTATACTTTTGCCGACACTGTATCCTGCATGGTTTTCCACACGAGTTTTTAACGTGATCCGATCTGATCCCTTCCTTTGGATTATAGCGGACTTTAGCCGCTTTAATAAGGGCTTGTTATATCCAAGAAGAATGGAAGATTTGATGTTCGACATTTGTTTGATGTTCTACTTTGAGTGAGAAATTCAAGCGCAATGCAGCGCTATATTAACCACATTATCTCTTAATCATCTAATTGTAAATAAAAAGAATACAATCTCATTGAATGCGCGGACAATTGTCACACCATATTAATTACTTATATTATCTTTTATTCGCCTAAGCAAAAATTTACAAGCAATTGCTGAACACGTGAATACACATATGATTTGTTCTACCGTGAAAATATATAACAAAATATCGCAGTATATATTTTTCATAACTTCACATTTAATAATAACACAAATTAAATTTTTCTGCTCATTAATTCCTTAGCTTGATTTTTAAGAGCTATTTCTATAAACAGTACACAATACACTGATAGAATATTTACAAAATATTTGTAAAATTTATTTTTAATACTTTTTAGATGTTTTTGTGGTTTTAGATTGCACAAATCAGATATTTATTATAAAAATTATGAAATATTGATCATATATATTAAATAAATATTATTAAAAATATTTAATAAAATATTATAATCTAATTGCAAGTAAAAAATATTTTTCTATGTTTATATAAGTATTATATAAAATATTTGGCCTATATTTTAATAATGTTTTCAAATAAAGCTTATATAAAAAATACGTACAAAATACTTTTGCAATATTTAAAAAAAATGAATAATAATAAGTATTTATGAATATTTATAAATATTCTGTCTGGCATATTAAAGTATGCACGAAAGATTTCAGCGTACGAGTTAAGAAAAGAAGGCGGGTATATAAAATTATGACAAAATACAGGAAATGGAAATCAAAAAAGAGATGTGATCTTGCTAAAATGACAATTTGCGGTGGTCAGTCTTCGACGATTTCGACGGCTTTGGAAAACCTTTCCCGAACCACCCGGAGATCTTGATTCATCCGATTTTTCCCTCTTTTTCTCTCTTTGCTATTGTTATTTTTGCTATACCGTTGAGAAAAGACTCTCAATATTCAACGGAATTCACTTGGATGTCCAATCCCGCGCATTTTTTTCCCCCATCGGCTTTCTCAGTCCCCGACCTTTTCATTTTTTCCCCAATATTCAGCTTTTTATGTGTAAAGGGGACGAACAGGATGCATCCTCTCTTACTCTCTCGAGTCTTCTATACTTTTTGTGCGTGCGCGTGCCACATGCGACCTCGTATAAGCGTACACATGGACAGTTGGTCGAACTGTCGGAGCAAAATGAAGCCTTACGAGATCGACGAGATGCGAAGAGAAAAAAACGAGAAAAAAAGCGAGTTTGGGGTATCAAAAGTCACGTGAACCACATTGGATGCAACAGGTTTATAAAAAAAATTCTATACCCGTGTATCGCGTGCACCTTGCACGTGACTTGATGGAAAATGATTCCGTATACACAACGCTCTGTATGTTTATACATAGTAAACTAAATACATAGTAAACTTAATACTCAATATCTGAATGCTCTTCTTTTCCTTCATTTTTTTTTCTTATAACAATAGTTTTTCATAGAGACCTTCTAATCAAGACACAAAATTGCTGCTTTAAATTGACCTGCCACGTTTTAATTCAATATCATCGTTTTTGAGAGATATAAAGATATATATACAATATATATATATATATATATTGTATATATATCTGTATATACCTTAATATATATATATATATATATATGTATAGATATATTTCTTATTTTTCTTTAGTTAGGTTAAGCTTTAATGGTCATTTTCAGGGATTTTCCGCTTTCAGATTTTACAGATCCCAAAGGGTTGAAGTCCCTAACATTTCTTTTCCTTTATTCCTTTCTTCTCTACATCCTTCCTTTTTCTCTTCTTAATCTGCCTCTTTATCTGTCTATTTCTTTTCTTTGCTTTTTTTACATCTCCATTCTTATAGTTTATCGAATGTTAGTCAAAGATAACATAATCCGTAAATATAATGAAAGATAATAATAATTGACTCGTATGATTTAAAAATCTCAGAAAGTGTAAAGCCTAATCGAGTCTTGAAAACAAGATGTTAATGTTTATTATATTATGTGAATTTATATACTGCATTTACATACGCAGTATAGAAATTCACATAATATAATAAACATTAACATCTTGTTTTCAAGACTTGATTAGGCTTTACACTTTCTGGGATAATCCGTAAAGTACCCAATCCTAGGTGAGAATCTGAACACGCCTCTCAGAAAACCTGCCCACAGCTAGTCATAGCTGTAGTTCTAGAAGTTGTTGGGAAATCGACTATGCAAAAATGACTCACTTGAATAACACGAGAAATAAGATAGTATTTATTAATACTATTTGTACAAAAATGAATAGGTGATAGTACCTTGACTATAAGGCAGCTCATAGAGAACTGAAAACGAACAAAGGAAAAAGACTGATGCTGCTACGTCGCAATGTCGCGCTGATCGCTCGATACATTCGCGGGAAAAATGAACTAAAAAAATGCGCTATCGATTACAATAAATCTATATTGTCTCACAGAAGTATTACACACATGTTTTTACTTTATTTTGTTATTACTTGTTAAACCAAGAAAAATCAATGTAATTTTATTATTCTTTATTATTAATTATATTAACAAAAATTAATTTTGTAAGATTAATGTTTATTTTATTAATTCTTATAAATGGCTACTAATATAAAAACGATTAACAAAAAAACACACGTGTGGCTGTATGCTCGTTCTTTGTTAATTGTTTATTTTATAATTTATATAGTAATAAGACAAAGGCTACATGACGTTCTGCTATATATTATAATAATCGTTATTAACTTTTCATATAACATTTGTGATTTCTTTTCTTTCATGTAAAGAATTTAAACAGAAATTCAAGCAACGTATTGCAAATTCCCAATTCCGCATCGTGCCATGTGAGATCATGAACGGATCGTGCGCTCGTAACCTGATAAATAAGAAATCGGGGGTCACGCTACTACTAGAGGGGTCAGTCATTGAACAATGGCCGGGTGCATGGCCTTCTCACCCCCGGGGTTAATATGCGGACGGCTAAACATTGGCGGCTGGACAATGCGAGATTTATAGATCGACACATACGTGACCATTGTCCATCTCGATCCCAATAGACGCTGGCTGAAGAGACATTTTTCGGAAAACGGTTGCAGCCGTTCCAAACTGCGCGTGTACGCAAGAAAACCGGGGAAAATCGTATTTCGAACCCCAGAATTTCACCGTTTAATCTCCTCCCCTGCGTTCTCGCCACCCCTGCGAAACGTGCGCGATAGTAATGATCGCAGAGGGTTAATAAAACGAAGCGTATCGATTTCTTTGCCACTCTTCTCTTTGCTCTTGCATACTGCAATTCCTTTTTACTCTTTTCTCATACGTTTTAACCATGCTTTTGTTTATTTTTATATCTTTTAATTAATTACATGCGTCTCGTATCTTACAGCAAAAGCCTTGATATCTCTTTCGGTACCGAAAGATCAAAAGAAAGGATTGAAGACATCGTAAACTCCTCTTTAATTGAAGAAAACTCATAAAAAAGAAATATTTTCAACTTTTGCTAAAACAATCTTATACGATATTCCTATTATTTCTGATCACATGATCTTCATCATATAGTCAGATCTGCAGCTTCACGGAATGCTATATTCCGATTTACAGTTTTACAACTCATGATTAATTTTTAATCGAGATTATTCCTTCCTTATCTTTTTCTATTTCAAAAAACATAAATATATGATAATGAGCATACAGCCACATACGCAGGATGTTATTTGCAAAGTCATGTATTTTTAAATTAATCAATTTTTCTATTTCTACAATTGCAAAGAGATATATTTAAAACTGGACCTTAAAGATATTTTTTTTGTGTGGGCTTTCTAGGGACAACTTTTCAAGGACAGAATACCTATGGTACGTTGCACTTTCCACTTCCACTATAAGTTCTAAAAAGAGGAGAATCACGAGAGAGGGAGAATCACAAGAGGGCAACGAACACCATTAATTCTGAAGTGACCCATAAGTGACCCTATAGTATGAGATTTTTTCTTGTCATACTTCTCTGTCTCTCCTTGTTGCGGGTTTCTTCCACAGCTCCACTTTTTCAATTGAATTTCTATTCCGCCGGCTGTCGAGACATACGATACGAGACTAACGAAAGCACGCGCCATAAAAAAAGAGAAGAGAGAGAGAGAGAGAGAGAGAGAGAAATTTCCGCTTTTCCGCTTCAGCTGCACCGCCTTATTCTATTTATAGAGTAGCGTGGACTCTCGCGTACATATAGGGGGATTCATTCTAGTGGATGAGGGAGAAAAAGAAAAAGATGGGGAAACAACCGCGAGCCGGTAAAGTTTCCCTCGAGAGAAGAAAAGTGAGGGATGAGATACGGCACGCGCTCACCACGCGCCATGCATAAGCGTCCTTCAAAAAGAATTCTTAAAAAAAACCAACAAAATCAAATAAAAAAAAAATAAAGAAACATAATCAAATCGGTTTCGTTCATAAACAACGAAGCTTATTTGTAAAAAAAAAACTGTATTCTAAAACGCATAAGATTGAAAGTGACTAAAATAAAAGTACAAAAATAAAGTAATAAGTTAAGTAAAGTAAAACAAACTAAAGTAATGAAAGTATATAAAAAGATTCGAAAATCAGCCGAAAGTTGCATACACTTTATATATATTCACTTTGAATTGGCACCTTTAATTAATAATGTATTAGTTACTTTTCGTGGTAATATATTATTATTATTAGATAAAAAAGTTTAAATTTTTGAAGATCTTTTTTTGAACATGGCTTGACCTTTTTATTTTTATGATGATTTTTTTCGGATATCGCACTTACTTTTTAAAGTACAAATATATCACAAATATATATAAAAAAATGATTTAAAAATATTATATAACGAAAGAGAGTGAAATACGGCGAAAGAGAGGGATGGTGGGGAGAGGGGGAGAGGGTGCGGTGGGTCGAAGTTAGTGGAGGTGTAAGTGAAAGGTGAGACAGGAGAGAGGTGCACATGACTGCGGACAGAGAAGAAGATATTACTTCATTTCTCATAAAAAATTATCATTTTTCAACCGCTTGTATGTCCAGAATACGGTTGTCAGGTACCGAATACTGCACGTTTGGAGCCCGAAGATTCGAAGCTCACTGGAGATTTCATATCAAAATAGTATGATTTACTTTACTGTAAGATAATAATCATTTGAATGGATTTGCTATAATTATAATGTACTTTCTACCTTACATCTTCAGTATTATTACTTTTAGGCAAGTATAGTTTGTCATAGGTTTGGCAGAAATAGCTAGAATATTTTTACTAGTCTTCTAAAGTAAAAATTACTCGGAACATTTTTCTCCGTGTATTTTCGTATATCTCTTATAACTACTTTATTTTTATATGTTTTTATATATTTTTGCTTTATTTTTCTTTACTTTACTTATTACTTTAATTTTTTGTACCTTTATTTTAGATATTTTCAATCTTATGCGTTTTACAATAAAGTTTATTACAAATGAGCTTTTTTAAGTTGTTTTTTAGTAATAAAATATTAATTACATTTATTTCGAAACTAATTTTTATTAAGAAAAATATAATATTTAATATCTCTTTATATGCGCTTGGCGTTTTATTTATTTTTTCTCTGTTTTTATAATGTTTTGTTAGGAATTTATACTTTAACACAATATATATATATATATATATATATATATATTCAATTAAAGACCATTTAATGTAACAACATAAGTAATACGAATACAAAACCTATAACAGTCTAGCTTGGATCTTAGTTGCTTATATATAATTTCGCGCGAATTTATATACTAATATGTGTAGTCTTCTTTAAACTGTGCGCCGAACGATTGTCGGTCTTGAAACGCAACTCTAATAAATTACCGCAGTACTATCACGATCAATTAAATTGATTAACAAAACTCGTCAATATTCTACGTCAATCCATTAATATTAACCACACATAATCAATAATATTGTCAATATTCGTTGATATTGATAGTATTACTGACCGTGTACAGAGGCCTTTTAATAACTTGTTGCTCAATCTTTTAGAAAGCATCTTTTAGAAAGGCATCTTTTAGAAAGATATTAATATGCTGAAAAATTGTAAATTAATTTAGTGCAAAAAATATTACCTTGGTCGAAAGTTGAGTCCGGAATTCCATGGAAACAACCTAAACTTCTAAACTACCTAGACAACTATTAAAATTTTTTCGAGCTAATCCCTATATAATATAAGACCCACATCATATCTGACTACTCCTTTGTAAACGTTTTTTCTTTTGTCAACGTTTCATAAGTCGAACAACATTTTCTTAAAATAAATTTATCTTATTTCCGCGGATTTAAGCCTATTCTATAATGTGCTCTTTGTTTCTTGTTCTTTTATCTCTTGCTTTTTTCTTCTTTTACGGTCGTTTTATTAACACAATTGTATTTCTTGCTACGTATTTCTTGTTTTTTTATTTCAAACTTTTTTTATTTCGAAACTTTTATTTCAGGCGACAAAAAATGAAAAACAAGATTAGATGCAAAAAATAAGGTATGTGAAAAATAGTAAAAAGCAAGAAACAAAAAACAAAAAATACGTTGTAGAATAGACTTTAGAGATAGCCAGCCGTGAGCAGAAGCGCGAGAACGCAAGATCCACTTCTAGACGTATGTATGTACCATACATATCAAGTTGATTGATAAGTATTTAGAATAACACATTGGAGTGGTGTTACTACCTCCAATCCGCCGTGAATTTCCGGTAGTGACAACCTATAAACCTCTCACTACACAGTTGCAGTGAGACAGCTATGACAATCAGTATATTTGTGACAGTGACCGAAAACACATAACCTCTAGCTGATATTTTGTAAAAATGGAAAAAACTAAAATTCGTGCAATGATTAAGTATTTCTATTTGAAAAGCTTGCAACCGCAAGAAATGATTGAGGATTTCCAAAAAACTTTAGGGGAGTCTACTCCGTCGAATATTGCTGAGTTTAAACGTGGTTGTACCAGCACACCGAATGCACGACGCATTGGTCATCCAAATGAGATGACTACACCAAAAATGAGTAAAAAAATCTATGAATTC
This sequence comes from Cyphomyrmex costatus, assembly GCF_001594065.2. Lineage (NCBI taxonomy): Eukaryota > Metazoa > Arthropoda > Insecta > Hymenoptera > Formicidae > Cyphomyrmex > Cyphomyrmex costatus. The sequence goes on along the minus strand of NW_017277600.1, from coordinate 90,573 downwards.
TATGATATTGGATGACCCCACAGTGAAATTGCGTGAACTAGCTGCGGCTGTGGGCATCTCATCTGAATATGTGTTCAATATCCTACACGAACATTTGAGTATGAGAAAGCTAATTGCAAGATTGATGCCACGATTGCTAACAATCGATCAAAAACGTGAACGAATTCGCACTTATTAGCATTATTTGGACATGTTTAGGCAAATCAAAGGAATTTTGCGTCGATACATAATCATTGATGGATCTACCATTATACACCTGAATCGAAACAATAGTCGGCACAATAGGTTCCAAAGTGGAAGTACTCCGAAACGACAGAAAATCCAACAATCGGCTGGAAGCTTCTGGTCATTATGTTTTGACATGCACATGGAATAATCCTCATCGATTATCTTGAAAAAGGAAGAACAATCACAGGAGAATATTAAATTTAAACAATAAAACTAAATTAAGAATATTTAAAAATTGATAAATTCAGCCATTTATTGTGAGATCCGATAATTTCGGGTACACGGAACTCATCGACTCGCGTAAAGATACACTTGCGGTCTCGCGCCTATCGCGTTCACTTGGCGTGAGACACTATCGTGTCTCTTGATGCATCAATAATAGACCGATTGAATAATGAAATCAAGAAAAAAAAAGGTTTTATTTAGCGAAGAAAAAAGTTCTTTCATCAAGACGATACGCCAGCTCACAAATCAGTAAAAGCAATGGCAAAATTGAACGAATTGAGGTATGAATTTCACATCCACCGTCTAACTTCTATCTGTTTCCAAAGATGGGTCCAGAGAAAGAAATTTACTTCAAATGAAAAGTTGAATGGAAAACAGATGAAAAATTTGGCGGTTTCTTCTTATTATTTGGAAGACTTAAGATGGTTCTAACCCGACTATATTAGTCAAGCTGACATCTTTAATAAAAAGATTGATTATATCAGAAATAATATAACAAAATTTAAAACTTGATTTTTTAAACTCTACTGCACTCTTTTTAATAATTGAATTCAATAAAATTAAAATAATAATAAATACAGAAACACTAATTTCATCAGCATAGAGAAGCCGAGTTTTAGATGTATGGCAACGTTGCATGTTTACTCTCGATCCGCGACAATATAATCTAGATAATAATTACAACTTGATAAGTTTCTTAAGTTAGAAAGGAAACAACATTTTTTCGGAACAGTTTTATTTTATTTTTCAATATAATCTCCTTTTAATTCAATACACTTAGTCTAGCAGTGCTCCAATTCTTTTAAACCGTTCAAAAAGTACGATGGCTGAAACTCTGCAAAATAGACATTCGTGGCGATAATAGCCTTCTCATTCGATGCGAATTTCTTTCCTCTGTGCCAAATTTTCAGATTTGGGAATAAAAAGAAGTTGTATGGAGTCAAATATGGTAGATGAGGTAGCAATTCGTATTGTCGTGATGGAACAACACTTTTTTCTTTGCCAAATAAGGGAATTTTTCCTTTAATTCTATGCCGAAACGGCCTAGTAAGTCGGCTTAGTATTCTCTCGTAATCGTTTTTCCCTTTTCTAAATAAAAGATGTGGATGATGCCTTTAGAATTCCAATATAATATTCATAGTCATTCATAACAATATCGAGCACTTTATTGATCATTTATTCGTTGGTAGCAGTTTTCGGGCATCCACTGCGTGATTCATCATCGGTGTACGATCATGTTTAAATTCGTTAATCCAAAATCTGATGGTTGGTAATGAAGGAGTAGATGTGCCATGAACCTCCTGTAACTCTGCTTGAATCTGCGTAGCTGTTTTCTCTTTCAAAAAATAGTGTTTTATTACTGCACAAACCTCTATTTTATCCATTGTTGAAAAAATGTTTAACATGCTTTGTTTGATTGCTCGTACCTAAATGATTAATGGACACAATTGTCTGAAAAAACAGCAACCATAAAAGATGATGTACTTTTTGGCCACTATATCCTTTTTGCGATACGTGTTATCTCTGTGTGACTTAAGAAACTTTTCGTGTTGCCCACGTATTTGCAATATTCTAATATGATTATTTTTAATATACTATTACATACTATTTGAAAGAAATGATACGATGTGTTATAATCTATGCAGAACCGCTAACGTTCGAAGAGCAACGTTACTATGTCTATAAGTTCGAATATAGAGCGTCGGAAAACAGCCAAATTACATTTTTTTATTCGATTGTATTTTAATACCATACAACCGAGAGCACTACCTTTGCGGCATACAGATTAAGCAGATGGTAAATTAATTTTTCTCAAATTTTGAAATCTCTATCTATCTTGTACATTATTAGCTTTCGATGTACAAACGCATCTCAGCTGCTATAAGCGCAATGTTAAACATCGAGTGAAAAGGTAATTTTCTAACCGATTATACTCAATAATTACACGATAAATCGATCCTAAACTTCATACAGACATTTATTAATATTTAAATTAGTTTTTATATAATCTAGATGTAACTGACTACCAAGAGCACAGGTCGACATTTTAATTTTGCTCTTATTTCGATAATTTTATCTGTTAACTCATAATTATTCGACAGAATGATGTTTGTGACAAACTTATTTATTGTTAAGGCGCAGGAATTGTTGAGCTCGAGTTTTCATCACCACTAGCTAACTAACTAGTCTGAGTATGCATGGTAAAATTTGTAAATTTGATACAAAACAACAAAATATTTTAAAATAAATTAATAGAAGGCTCAACAAGTATAAAACAAATTTAACTTTAAATTACATGTTTAATTTTATTATTGTTATTCGTTCATTTAATTCTATTACACTTAAGTTTAAAATTTAACATTGAAAATGACACGATTGGTGTCGAAAAACGTCTGCGAATTTTACTTGCGAATTTTACTCTGTTCGATTTTAATGTATTAAGATTTGAATTCATTATATTTATAATTTTTAAGAAAACTATTTGGCTCTTTTCTCTTATTTTTAAAATATTTTAACTACTTTTTATGTGTTTTATTATTTTATTATTATCGCCTTATATATCGTATATATATTTTATTTTATATATATATATTAAAATTTTATAATTTATATTTTCTCTCTCTGTTTATATTATTAATATTAATATTATATAATAAAACAGAAACATATAAGTGAGAAACCATTTACTAATAATTAATATAAACATCAATAGAACGTTAACAGGGTCGTATATTACACACTTGCCATTAATGGGATTTAAAGTGGCGGAAGGGTAACTTCTCTCGAATACCGACCCCTTCCCGAAGGGAAGCAACCTGTTGAACGTAAAGGGAGGTTTTAATTTTTTTATGCGTGCGATCGGTCTCGTATTACCAGCCACTCGTATATAATAGGTATCAAACCTGTCGAGAGAAGGGGAGTTTTTTTTCTCGCATCACTCCCATTATTATGTACGGCCTTGTTCGTAGGGGAAAAATGTCAAGTACCGTTTTTTCTTCATCGGCTTTTTATAATCGGCTGAAAAAGTTCCATGTGTCGAATCGTAAAGAACAAGTGCTATTATTCATTCGGGGATAACATATAACCTCCCAAAAATGGACTTTGGGATAAGAGACTTGTAGCGTTCACAGTTTTTTTGAACATGGCCGGAGACGCTACCGCGTCTCCTGATATCTTTATCGTTCCGCTTTAATCACCTGTCCATCAGCTTATTATTTTTCGTCACAGAAACAATTATAAATCATTATTATTAAAGAGTTTATAAATATTAAAGGGCGTAAATTATATTTTAAAAATTATAATATGTAAGACGATCAAGTTCCCTAGGATTATATTATTGATCTCATTATATGCACAGGTTTCAAAAATATTACATCATCCTTATAGGTGTCAACTTATGAAAAACACTTGTGAGGGAGGAGGGCCGAGAAAAGATATCAAATGATCTTTTTCTACCGGTCTTTTCTTTCCCGGGTACTTACATTGAGAATACTTTCATTACAGTATATGCACTATCTTTACGTGCGCGGTCTTCCTATTCCTGTGCGAAATTAGCTCGCCGATTTTCAGTGCGGTTTATAAAATTTATTTGCAACTGCATTTACATCTAATTGCATTTTTTTTTTTTTTTTTTTTTTTTATAATATTGTTCCGTCTGCAGCATCTGTTATATATGTTGTTAATACTAGAATCGCCGAAGTTTGACGCTTCCCTACACTGCCGTCGGGACAAATTTGTTCCAGTTAAATTATTATAATGATTACTGAACCAATGTAGATCAATCATAAGAAAAATATATTGAAAATACGGTATCTCCGAACCCTTTGAGGTACAAACGGGTACAAACGATTCTCTTTCGAATGGCATAAGCGAAATTAAAAAATGTTAAAGTTGGGCGCAAACCATTTTTGTTTTTCACTTTTTTCTGTTCCCTTTTGAGGTATGTACAAACGAAAATAACGGAGGTACAAACGGGTACAAGCGAAGTACAATCGCTGTACTGTCAATTTTTATTTTTGACAAAGTCGAGCGCTAAGTTCACAACGGTTTTCAACAGTACCATTTATTTAGCTAAAAGCTTTTATTTTCTTATTAAAAATCGTCAAAAAAAAAAGTGCCGAATTAACCGGTCTACCTTACTATTATCGGTATTATGTACATATAGGAATATACATTAATATCTAAGAAATATTATAAACAATATCGTATGGACTCTTGAAATTCAAAAAATCAGTTGTCAAAGGACAAACGAGAGTACGGCGTTGTTGTTACGTAAACCCAAAATATTATAAATTTATCAAGATATTTAATATTAATATCATTTTTCCGAATATTAACTGAAAATAAGTTAAAATAATGACTGCAAAAAAAGTATTTTATTTCTATATCTTGAACTTTATCATAGACAACATTCTGTATTAGTGCTAGAGATAAAAAAAACTGTAGAAAATTTAATTTAAAAGAAACTTTTTCTTAGCTTTGCAAACCAACAAAAAATATCTAGTTAGAGAATCATTCCTTTTCTCTCTCATGACGTTTGATACAAAAAAGCGTCAAATGCTTATTTATTAGCACTTTCAACGTTTTTACCGTTCATACAGAAAAAGATCGTAGATCATAAAATTTTAATAAGTGTATAAAGAAAGTATATTTTAGAAGAATTCTTTTGCTTCCATTCGCTTTGTCATTAATGAAGGAACATACATCGTCTACATTTTAAAAATATTATTTATTACACTGAAAAAACATATCTTAATTTAAAAAAAATATTTATAATTTATGATATAACACACTTATATTATTCTATTCTCATATATCTCGTATATCATAGAAATTTTATGCTTCGAGTAGTTATTGGATAACTATATTAACTGTCCGGTAATTGACAAAAAGTAAAACTACGTAGGATTTCAGTCCAGATATACTAGCTATTGCTAATCATTAATAGAAAGTTCAATTTGTATTTCCAATGTTCCGAATATTGTTTAAAAAATTGTTAAAGTTTATTGTTAAATAAACAACGGAAAACAAAACCTTTTTAGAATAACAACAAATTACAATATTTAAAAAACGGTATAAAACAAGCCGAAATGAAGTTGACAATATTTATTAAATTCTATACGTTAAAAATTAAAACTAAAATTATAACGAGAAAAGTTTCGACTTATACGAAGTCCTTTTCAATCTCAAATAATAACATGAACATTAACAAATTAATTATAATAATAATACAGGAAGCCATACCATTAATGGTCTTTTTCACGAAGATCAGAAACAGGTCGTGTTAAAACTCTGAAAATGTTACGAATTTCCAATTTTTCACGAGCAAATTGAAAGTATGAACCGAAAAATCTCATTACATACATTTTAAAATCTGAAACTTTTTCTTTAAAACCTCGACCATTACTCTAGCATGCCTACATGCTGAGTTCCAAAGCGAGCCCTACGCCCCACATTTTGCAAGATTTTGAGCACGTACTCACTCACGCACGCATGTACGATGTGTAAATTCCGACCGAGCAACCTCTCCGTGATGCACATCGAGTAACGCGAAGCCGGCGGTACCCAAATTCTAACCAAAAATCTTGCAAAATGTGAGGCGTAGGGCTCGCTTTGAAATCTAAATAATAACTTAGCTTATAGACATGCTAGAGTAATGGTCGAGGTATTATTTTAAAGAAAAAGTTTCGGACTTTAAAATGTATGTAATGAGATTTTTCGGCGTGTTCGTACTTTGCCCGTGAAAAGTTGGAAATTTGTGACATTTTCAGAATTTTAACACGACCTGCTTCTGGTCTTCGCGAAAAAGACCATTCGATGGGACGACAAATATCATATCAACTGTCTCAAAGTAGAAGTTATAATAATATTTTAATAATAATAGTATTTAGTAAGAATTCTTTTTCGATCGATTTTCTTGCCGTGTTCGTGGTTGAAACATTGTACCCGTTGGCACACCCCAAATAATATATATAATCTCATAATTTTATTATTTATTGTAGATTCAATGTAATCGTTTATATTTATTAAATTAGATATATCAAAACCAGTCTCTTCCCATACTTCTCGAATAGCACACTGATATGGTTCCTCACGATGGTCTAGTTTTCCTTTAGGAAAATCCTAATTATTATTTCCCCAATAGTTCTTCGCCAGAACCACCCTCGTCATGTTTTCATTCAGTATAATTGCTTCAAACGTCGGCAATAATGAAGAAATTAAGATTTGAATTTTGATGTAATCGACATTCTGTTGCTTCATTATTATCTATGATAAAAAGTTGTCCATAGCTTGGCATTAGGTGTGGGATATAATGCAATATTAATTTGATAATAAATTTGTTCTTGAATTTTGAAACAATAAAGTCCACGTCTTTGTGTACTAAAATCTGATATTTTCGCATTAAACGAAGCAAATGAAAATGTATTATTGTAACCACGAATACGATTATAAAAATGATTTGATTTTGAATAATTTTCAGTAAATAATTCATAAAGTTCAAACGGAGGTTGTGATAAAAGCAATACCTATCAAACTGAACACACTTCGTGGTACATATGGATTTTTTTATTGTGGATAATACAATTATAATTACAATTATTATAATAAGAATCTTGGTCGTTTGATTTAACAACAGCCTAAAGCAAAGGACTATTACTGTCTAATAAACCGCGAGTTTAAATTCCAAATACCAAGATATGAAAAATATAAAAAGATTATTTACCTGCATTACGGTGAGGCTGATTTGAAGGCTGAGCATCTCTTTTTCAACGTCAGTTGGATAGGTATTGAGTTTGTGATCGTTCAGCCAACGCTTGAGGATGTTCACAACTTCTTTCGACACATTTCTACGACGCCTACTGTCCGTCGTGTTCTGCACTACGTCGATTAACGCGATTCTCGCCATGGTTTACCGGCGACCCACGTGGCGAAGTATTCGTCACTTCCGATGAGATACTCTGCTCGTCGTCAATCGGAGGCGATCCAATAAGAAATGACAACGGAATAGACATTGAATCGATGTCGATTCAACATTATTAATATTTTTCACTGGGCAATGCCCTCCACATGGCAAAAACCGTCGATTGTAGGAAGGCATTGCAATGAGAAAATAACAGTATAATACATTCACTACTCAACAAAATTAATCATCTGCTCCATCCTACAAAACTACTTTACTTTTACTTAACTGTTCCCGTTTGTATGATTCCGATTTGGTATCACGAATAATAGACCAGCACAGCTGCGTTCAGAATCATCATCTGAGTGCACCCAAGTGTCGTGTCATCCTTGTTTATCATTCGTGAACAACAAGGATAAAACAACATCTGAGTGCATCTGGACGACGATTCTGAATGCACTCCAGTATTCACTAAGCATGTGTGTAACGCCATTTCCTTTGAAGCGTTTCTCAATGATCGTAATGTCTTGGTTTGCCATGTTCATCACTAAATTCACCCAAATGTGATGGAAACAATCGAAATAATTGTGAAAAAAGTGGATTTCAAACGACTTTAACTTTTATTGCATGAAAAACCGAATTTCTCTTTTATTGTCCAGAAAATTTTCTATGACGGCTACAATATCATTCCATACTCGTTTTTCCATTGTATTTAATAATTTACGGAAGTGTTTATTTTTTATCAATTTTAATATATTTAGATACTATTAAATACATCCGAATAAGACTATTAAATGAACCTAAATACGAATTTAAATTAACCAAATAAATAAAACGATAAAAGCAATGTTGAATTGAAATTAATTTATCTGCTTCGATTTTTGCTGCGGACAATTTTGGAAATATTATGTACAATAACTGGAAAGCTTATTTGCCAGAAGGATCAAGTGCTCGAACAAAATTACGAATGAGACCGAGTTTAATGTGAAGTGGGGCGGAAAAATTATTTTTCTTGAATCAATCAGTGGTACGTGATTATGATGTTTAACTGACTCAATTGGAAGTTTGTGCATGAATTCTATATGAAATTAGTGTAATATAGATCAGTCTTATATCTTAATCTATTTTCAGAATCTATTTGAATTTTTCATGAGTGGAAACCAATGCTGTACAATGTTATAAATCTATTCGAACCATTATCAGCGATGTTTAAGTGCAGAATGTATTGATCCGCAGTAACATTTTGATCTTAATTGATATTTCGCAACTATTGAATGAGAGAGAAGCGGCGAACTTATTAAGTTCTTGCTCTCATTTTTTACGCAATATTGTTATAATAAATGAAAATATAGTAATATTAAACAATAATTAAATAAATATAATAGTTACAAAAACTACATATATTTCTATTAGCTGGTCTAATAAACATCTTCTGTTTCGGATTCTTATAAATAAAATTTAATAATTAAAAATTAATAATTAATTAATTAATTAAATAATTTATTAATTAACTACGTTGCGGATCAACAAATTATTAGATAGATTCGGGATAAAACACTTAATCTTGTAGTGCATCCTGATTTGACATCGATATTTTTATGTGTTTTAAGTACCTTAAATACATAAATATAACAACATAATTGATGAATAGTTTTAATACAAATATCATAACATATTATAACATTTTTCTTGTAAATACTAATAATAAATTAACTCTCCGCCAATAATATTGGACTTTAAAGACACAGTCAATTTCTTTTTTGTAAATTTGATTTTTAAAAAATAAATAAAATATGATTTAACTTTCAATTCAATTCAGAAGAATGTAAAAAAAATTGCACTAAAATTTAAAGATCCAAATTGTAGACGAAAAGTTAAAATTTCATATTGCAACAGAAGATTAAATTTTACATATAAGTTTTGTTTTCTTTTACAAGATTTCTTTTCTTCGGTTGTATCAGTTAATTACATACTCTGTGTGTATCAACAGTAACATTAGCAATGTACAGTATTAACAATAAAGCAGAGAGGATGAAAGATGGAAGGAAATAAATACTACGTCGATACGTAAGTAAATAATATTTATTGTTATCGTTATTACTAAGGCACTTGTTATCGATATAAAAATGTATCTCACAAATTATTGCCAATGAGCATATTTAAATACTGACATTAAACAACTAATTGCTTTTCGTGTATAATCTCAGATATTATGGAGGCGAATGCGCAGCCTAAAGCGGGGAGTTTTCGATCTAAAAATCTAATCAACGGATCAACATAAATCACTTGCGTTCTCTCATCTCGAAAACGTCTTGAACATGAAGGCACTTACGTAAATTTCGTATCGCAATGCTCCCCAAAACGTAATCTATACTGAGTTTAGACTAAAAAGCAAGATACAGTATGGTAAATATTAATCGTTAAATTGCAATTAAAATAATACATTAAACGCGCTTGATTTACATAACGTTTCTGGAAGACTGTTGGTCGGATCGATTCTCGTGATATCGGAAAACGCTACTGATTTCGACGGTAACGTTAATCGGAAAGGGACATCGCCGTAAATCATAAAACACGGCGAACTCGAATAAAACAAAACTAAAAAGCGACTGAATAAAATTGCAATTTTTAGATAAGAGAAAGCGAATAAAAAGGAGAAACTCAAAACCGTATAAAACTCAAAACGCGTATTTTTCATCCGGTTTCTAAAAATGGCATTAAAAATGTCTCGAATATAATCAATTGTAAGATGATCGAACTTGTGTACATAAAATAAGAAAGATCACGTTCTTATACCGTGTTCAACGTGCGACGTCCCGTCTTCCAGAGTGTCGGTCCAAAAATACAGTGAATGACACAAATGTCAAATCAATGTTTACACATGATCGTCCTTTCATTACTATCTTAAAAGAAAAATAATCAAGCGGTCAAAAATTCGATAATCGCACGGTCAACCAGTTGAATGAATAAGACATTAACACAGGAACGTGCGAATAACGAAACGCAAATTTCTCCAAGGCTTTTCCCGACTACGGGAAAAGGCAGGAGAACGTTGAGATATTACAAAATATTTAATTTTACATGATATAAGATTGTCGAAGTCCTTAATATACAAAGAGGTAAGAAATTCACATGACTATTTCGATCTCATAACACAAGCGCGTTAATATTCATATTTTATGGATACTTTTCGTGCAACTTTTGCCTCTATTCTATTGTCTATTGTTTATAAATAATAATATTTAATTTGAATATGATATTTATCTTATTATGTATCAATTAAAATGGATATTGTGGCTTATTAAGCAGATGGAAATAGTCGCGTAAATTTCTTTCCAAATATTTTCAGCTGCCACATGTAACTAATTGCATATACGCGTTATCTTCTTTACCGGAATTTTATGATTTCCGGTAATAAATAGGCCGTGAGTTAATCCGCGATAACGAAAAATTCAATGTTAGTGGCCTTTTTTCTTTCGCACTACTTCAGTACCCTTCGCTAAATACCTCGCGAAACTCCTTAAGATAAAAGATAAATCTATAAATACCAGATATTCTTCTCGCTGTGACAATCTCCATATTACATTAATGATAGTATAAAACGTAAGTGAGAAGATTACAATCTAACATTATTTCTCGAAAAATATCAATATTGCAATTTGTAACAAGAGTATAGACTTTACATATAAAAAAAATATATTTTTTTCCTTTTGCGTTTTTCCTCAGCGCGATTTAGAAATACGCTCACTTTTAATAACTACATTTATTGTTTTATATGGACGGTTAATGCAGCAAAAAACGATGAGTAATGATGGTCACATTAATTGATTATAAAGACAAGGCACTCTGCTTTGAAGCATATCGTTCGTAAAAAATTACACTACAAACAGGATTGCAGATATAACATGTTTTCAATACATGTGTATGCGATTTAAAGAACTGATTAAACATTGTACAATTCCGTATGTCATATTCGAAATATTATTAAACGTCTGTATGCAGTATTAAAATATCTTCTATATCTTCGTCCAGTAAACATTACATTTGCACCGCAACTTCAAAGATCTTCAATGATCTTCGAGATAGTATTATGATTTCGTCAGTATTCATAATTTACATCCCAAGATTGCCAGTGTATCTATAATAATCCTGTAAGTATTAGTATCAAAAATTAAAAGCCAATTATAGCAAATAATTGCTATAATTGATATTATTTGTATTAACAACATTTGTAACAATTTCCAATTACATGCACCCAAGATAAAAATAGCACCAAATCCCTCACGCGCGAAAACGTGCAAGCAAATCGACTCGCATTAGCAAATGTTGAAATAACAAAATATTTTCGTATCAGGCACTTTGAAATTTGTTTGAAATGGTTCATAATCCATTCATAGTTTCTTTATATTAACTTTTACAACTAAACTGTTCTACGTGCAAAAACCATAGAAAGATATAATTACAAGCTGGGAGCATAAACATTGTACGATCTCTTGATACCAACATATGCAACAAAAATCATGATCTTACATGATTGTCAAGTTTAACGAATATGAATACGGAATATATCTATATATATATATGTATAAATTTTCGTTGCATATATAAAATATAATATTGTTTAACGAAGAAAGAAATGAAAAAGAAAATAAAGGACTAGATGTGTTGACAATTGCATTTAACGTGCTTGTTAATAAAACAAATTCGCATATAATCCTTCATTTCCTCCTTCTCTCTTTCCTTCTTTCAGACGGCATATAACGAAATATAAACATCCTTCTATTTGGATTTTCATCTTCACAAGAGAAATGCGGTACCATGATATAATAGAAAATTATAGTGAATTCATTTTTTATTTAATCGCGTTTCTATCACATAAAAATATTTTTCCATTTAAAATTTCTTATAACATATGCAGTACTAATTAATAATCTCTCATTTGATATAGGCAAATATTTTCATTAAGCTATCCAACACCTTCCAAAGACAAAGAGAGAGAAAGAGAGCTTACAGAGAAAAAGATGCTTATATATTTATCATAGCATGTTTATAATCGTATGCGCATATAAACATATTTAAATTTGTTTCTTGAATATATTGATGTTTTAAAGCGTCTGAGATAGCTTAATGATAAAATAATTACGTACCGAGCATAAGTTCAATTCCCAATTCTATAATATTATGAGAAATTTGAAATGAAAAAGTATATCCCAACGACATCCTGATTGTCAGGCTGATATTTCATATGTCGTACGACAAGCTTTGTCGGGCGTACTGATGCTAGTGCGCATGCGGTCGTTCGTACGACAATATTTTGTCGTATATGTATAATATATACTTGTCATTAAAATCTGTTGTTTCGACATAAATTGATATTTTAACTTGTTTTGATCGCACTCAGCTCGATATTTCATGTATCGGTTAACAAACTTTTTAAACACGTTGATACCGGAAATTTAACAATCTATTTGTGCATGTAGTATTTTATGTAGATAAGTAACTTTATAATATTAATATCCTATAGAAACGAAAAATAGTATATTTACAGTCTTCAATGTTCATTATTTTTTCATTCATTTTTACCGGCTTGTGAGTGATGGGTTATATTTAAATGTGTCTAGAGCCGATATTCATAGTCGGTTCTTATTTCAAGACTGCCTTAAGTTGTCTTAAGATGCTAAAGCGGCCCTCTGATTAGTTCGTAATGGGCCTTCTACAATAAGTCATTACTTAAGTTTTAAAAGTGTTAAATCATAAGAAATTTACCAATCAAAATCGAATGTGAGAAGAATAATCGACTGTGAGTGGTCAATTTCTTATGACTTATTACTTAAAACTTAGGTAATGGTTTATTGTAGAAGGCCTATAACTCCTCAAAACTGAACTTAAGACGATCTTGAATATAAGAATTGATTACGAATACCGGCCTAGATTATGAACTATTGCAACGACTGTCGAAAAATGTTCGATCTTGCCCAATTTTCTTTTGACAAGAATGCTGGTAAATCTTCGACGGAAGCTCCCCACTTATGTGTCGTCAGTAGCCAATCGGAACGCCCGACAAGCTTGTCGTACGACACATGAAATATCAGCCTTAGCATGGTAATATATTTCCGCAAAAATCCAAATAGAAAGAAATAAATAAAAAAAATAGGTGTTTAGGTTCGAAGTAGACACTTAATCCTATCCTAATCTTAATATAATCTAACCTACAAAATTATAAAGAAATAAAAATTGCATCATTGATTAAAAGTTGAAAACAACGTTGCTCAATGATGCAATTAATTGACCGCAGGTTAATATCTAGATTTGAATAAAGTTTCCACTTCGAGAACCTGAATACCTATCCTTTTAAATAGACCGACATCCGCCGCAGTATCACTTCTAATCCTATAGCCAAGTCAGCACGTTCTCCGGCTTGGTCGTGTTAGGATTTATGAGTGACTGCACGTCGTCCAAAATATCGGTGCTGAACTCCTCGTTCAGCTGAAACAATAACAGTTGTCGATACAAAAGACCGCATTCAAAGGGTTTTAACAACAGGCTTGCAACAATCATCACCATGTAAAAGACCCACCTGCAGCGACGGCAAGAGATCATCTGTCGAATCGATGTTGTCACTTAAGGTTGAGAGATCCGGCGTGTCCATCGGCGCACCTCCGTCTGTAAAAAAATTCATCGAATTCAAAGTATGACTAAACAAAATGTGATATTATGACAAATACGTACTTATGTATTTATGGCTTCGGTATAATCGTTTCGTAAGATCATTCAACGCACAGTGCCTTTCTGCAATCGGAACAATCGCGCAAAACAATTATTCATAAATCGAAAATTGACTTAATGGCACAGCAAAGCAAGCGAATAAACATTTCTTTTTAGCCTAGAGTCTTATAAGCGTGATGGTGGCGATGGATTTTGAAGATGTTGCGTAAAAATTGCCTTATATTCCGAAAAAAAATCGAGAATTTCGAACGGGCTGCTCTTACCGCTCGTGCCATCCATGTTTTCGTCTATGTTGAGGAAGTCATCGGAAGCCTGAGGCATTGAATATGCAGTACCGAGTCCCAAGCCGCTGTCGGCGCTCTCCTGGCGTGCATGCTGCTCGTTAATGCCTGACAAAAACGGATCCATGACGGCGTCTGTGGTGCTCTGTCGCAGCATCATCTCTTGTTGCTGCAACGAAAAAGATGCGTAAATATCGAAAATGGTTATTACAGATGTCACGCGATCAAGTCTCCGGATTAAAGGACGACTCACAATGCCAACCTGGCGCATAATTTCCTGTTGTCGCTGCTTCAAACGTTCACGTTCCAGCTGCAACGATTGGAGGCGAATCTTCTGCTTCTGACAGGCTTGCAAATTCTGGTTGTTTTGGATGCCGGTGGGTTGTTGAAGTTGCCAGTTTTGTGGCAGCATCGCGCCGGACGCCGGAGTTCTTTGGAGATGCGATGCTGAAGGAACGATATCTTATACGAATATACGATAAGAAATGAGGATTAGTTAACGATCAAAAAATATCGATAAAAGTAAATCACATTGTCAGGAAAGATTCCTCACCAAGTGATATAAATCTTGCAACCTATGTTAATTTTCGTCAAACTTCAATCATATCCAGAGCTACCACATTTCCGATTTCTCAGAAATTCTGAAGTTTTACACGTTCAGAATTTAATTAATTACATTCACAAATTCGAATTAAATTATTAAAATAAATTAGAGATGAAATAATTCCAGAAGATGCCCAAGAACTTGAGAAATGCGAAGTGACAGAAAAATTTGAACTAATCTGGTTCGATGATTAAATAGTGAGCATCAAGAGTTTCTTAAATTAATGTTTATCATAAATTCGAGGTAGGATCTCCTTTTTAGTCCATGCATTACTTACAATTAGTATGTAGAATTTGGGAGAAGTAAGAATTCAATTCAACTTACGGATTCGCGGATCGAACCAGGAAGTGGTGCGAGTCTGATGATTGATGAAATAGATCTCGCCCTCGGCTGTACGCGCCTGTTCCCATCCATCGGGCAATGGACCGAGCGCATTGGATTTGCTGCTCTCGACTGCCGCGGCTACTGCGGCTACGCTTGCGGCTGCGGCCGTTTTCCGCGGATCTTCCCATGTCGTGGTGCGTGTCAGGTGACTATGAAAAGAAATAGATGTTAGCGGGATATAATGCGTAAAAGGACAGTGTCTGAAACTTTAAAGGAGATTTATAAAGTCCAAGATTCTCGATTCTTCAGATCGATTCTTGTAGAGAATGGAGAGCAATAGAGATCTACACGGGACTTTAAGATTTCAAGCATTTTTTTTTTCAAATTCAATTGTAATCACTATAACGCAGTTTACTTAATTCTTTCAATACATTTCGTCAATTGGGCAACGCGAGTAAACAATAATTGAATAAATAAATGTTTGAGACTTAACAAATATAAATACCTATTCATTTTTGAAAGACTAGCTTAATAAGTTATCTGTACAAACATTGAATCAAACAAGATGTTAGATTAGATTAAGCTTTGTCATCCGAAACAACTGAATATATTGAATATATGCATATCTCATTGATGTATAATTTATGATAACAGTCTCCTGCTGTGGAAAAAAAGTGTCATGTAGGATACATATAATTTATCCGAAAAGTTCAACATTTTTCTTATATAAATTTTTTTCTATTATAAACCTAACGATATAGAACTAACACAAGGCAAAACAATTGCGGTCTAGGTGAAAATATATTTATTCAGCAAATTGTGCCTCCATTAGGATGTGATTATGCGAAATTTGATTTTCATTCGATGTCGCATCGAACACTTTAATGCTTGCTCAAGCCGCTCGATCCGCGGAAACTGAATACGCGGCGCGGCGCGTACAGTTATCCACATATAGTAGGCGCGTGCTAAAAATACTCCCATTCAGAAGACCGAAGCGAAGCGACGAAGCGACGTGGGTTAGAGCGCGTAGGTTTTAACGCCCGAAATAAAGCCGATCTCTTAATCTTATACCGATCTTTTGTTATAGAGAATAATATTCTGGATAATATTCTCGCTGTTATACACGCTCTGGGTTAATTGAAAGTAAGGAGATTAAAACTTTTACATGTTGACTACATTTGCGAATACTGGACAACAAATGATGTCATCCGCGATTTAAAAAGATAATTTTTTATTTGTATATATATAAAGTTTATTGCGGAAATAAAATATGTATATTAGAAATAAATATTATATTCTTTTATTAAAAGTTGATTGTTATTGCAAAATAAAGCAGTTTATCATCTAATATAATAATCATTGATGCAATACATATCTCGCGTATCTTTAAATCAATAGATACTTTATAGCGGTCTCAATTTGAGCAACTGAATGACTTACATATAGCTTCCAGATTATTATTTGATAACTTATCATTCGAGTCCTAATCAAATAAGTCTTTATATTGTTATATGTATATTTCTCATTTCATTATTTTATGTCGTATTTATCGTTCAACATCGTTCAAATAGAATAGATAGTGTTTTTATTCCATTGAATAAATTTGAGATTAAGCAAACGTGAATGAGATACATATATAACTTATAGACAGTACAATACTTTTCGTCGCCACGACGTCGGATTTGCCGTGCCGTAGTTCGGCTTCGGACAACGGCAAAGGAACGGGAGGAAGTCTGTTTTGCACAGCACGCGCGTGTGACGTCATTGCGCGATTATATTTCTGCACCTACACGTCGGGCCACAGACGTACCTGGCGTGACGCGTACCTGCCTTGCAACGGGCACCCGTTTGTAAACACGCCGACCAGACGCGCTCGTTCAGGTCGATTTATTAATCAGATCGAAGCTATTTGGACGGTACAGTTTATAATTAGCATTACTTTTAGGATAAACAAGACCGAAGTTGGAGTAATGAGATTTTTAAGTAAAAATTTACTCCAACGCGAAATGTGGCGGCTCTCTTATAGTTCGAAGCATTTTCCATTCATAGTCCATTTTTACCCTGAACTTTTTAAATAAAAATATATTTCATTTCATGGAAGAAATGCATTTCTTTCCTCCCCTCCTTCTTCCCGTGCTTCAATATAGAACATAATGTTCTATTGATAGTATATCGAATTTGGCATCAGTCCGCGATTACGTGCACTCGCGCGTTTTACATTACTCTGGAGAATTAGAAACATAGGTCTGTTTTTTGCTTGCATTTTTGCACTTAGCATCTTCGTTCTCTCTCTTTTCAACGCCTGAATACACATGTATACTTATCCCGTTTTAAGTGCAAACATTTTTGGGAATTTCACGCAACGCGAACAATTCTCATTTATAGCGAATAATAACGAGACACCCTGTATAACGGCGCAATTGCGCTTCGCACCCTAATCGTGCGCTCTATGAGCGTGGTTCTCTATCGCTTTCCGCCGCTCTCGCTTGGCCGCTGTCCAATAAGAGAGAAGCGAAATTGCGCCGCGCCGCCCCTCCGCGGCTGTTACGGGCCGCGAGGAGCGCTGTGGAGGGGATGAGAGCGCCTGCAGGGGTAGGGAGGGACCGAGAGAGCTGAGAGAGCGCTAGCGCGTTGGAGAACTACAAGAGGGTCTCGTGTGTGTGTGTGTGTGTGTGTGTGTACGCGCGCGCGCACGGCATACGGACTCTACGCGGTGTATTTTTACTCCGGACATCACGGCGCCGGACAACTCGTAAATAGACACTCTCGTATCGACGCTCACCGCTGCTCTCTGCTCTCCTTCGCCCTGCGACTCCTTGCACCCTGCCGTTTTCCCATTCTTCTCGCCCTTTATACTGCTAAGATCACTTATGGCTCTCACCCTTTTTACCCTCTCACGTCGCGTTCAAATCGGTCCGAAGATCTGGGTTCTAACACGATACGATTTGCGTGAACGAATCGCTTGACGAAATCGCAGGTACCCGATCATTTGGGACGTTCTTCCTATTTAACGGAGAATCCCAGGTGCATCTGTTTAAATCCCCGTACACGTCGTAAAATTCATAAATTCATAAATTCCCGCACAAAGGGTCTCAAGTGTCAACGATCTCATAATGCACAAGCCTATAGAAAGCTTGTTCCGGAAAATTTAAGTTACTAAAATAGAGCTAAATTTCGTCATTGCCAATTATTTTTAGAAACATTTTAGAAAATGAATAGTCAATTAAACATTGTTCCCGGACAAATTTTAATCGCAGTGTCGAATGTTTTGCATTTAGATTTTCGTTTGCGCAACGCTAAAAGGAAACGAGTTAAATATAAGTACAAGCGGATTACGCGCGGATAGGAAACTATATGGTTGGAGGTGAAGATGTTTCATGAAAACAAGATTACTTATATCAAAATGCGAATTACATTGACACTAATTAGTTTCGGACAATTTAATCTCCAAACAATAGATTAATTGAATTAATTAATTTAATTAATTAATTTTGAAAAGCACATAAGATAAGTCTTGCAAGATACGTTGAAATATCATTTTAATTTCAACATGTCCAATTTGTATGCATTTGTGTGAAACTGTCCGCACATTTAAAGAATTTAATTTAGCTCCTCTCTTTAAATAAACAATTACTGTAAAAATATCACGTGAAATTAAAATAAATTCCGAAAATTTGGAAATAAAACAATTCCTTGAGAGAAATCTTCTTTTACATAAAAAAAATATTCAATCTGATATTTAAAATTCCAAGCTAATTTTTAGAAAAAAATTGATGAGAAATTTTTACAAATAAAATATTATAATTATATGGAAGAGGCGTGGACATACCGTAATATACAAATCAATGAGATTCATTTCACAGGATACCAAGATTAGGATTAACGGAACAACATACGCGATGCGATTAAGATGTCACATGCGATATTTATGGTGCTACTGAAAAGCACTAGCGGTACGTAAAATTTAGCGATAAAAGCATCTCGACGCCATCCGGATTCACACTCCGGATAACTATTTCCCGTTTCACTACACGCAAAATCGCTGGTGTCGCGGCTTTATATTCGCGAA
This sequence comes from Cyphomyrmex costatus, assembly GCF_001594065.2. NCBI lineage: Eukaryota > Metazoa > Arthropoda > Insecta > Hymenoptera > Formicidae > Cyphomyrmex > Cyphomyrmex costatus. Next base: position 71,215 of record NW_017277600.1, on the reverse strand, counting down.
AATGAGTAACGCGTGTTGGAACTTAACGCTTTTAGTTAATGGGATCCTTATGGGAGAATGATAATAAACGATCTGCATGTGGAGATCCTCGAGCTAAGCGCTTGCTTGATTATAGTGTTACAATACAAGCGTTTCTTACAGTCTCAATATAATTACGACACGCATTACATACCATAGATTTTAAAAAACAATATATTTTTTATCAAAACACATTTATTACATATTAAATTTTATCAAAATGTATAAATTAAAATTTTACGTTCATTAAAAGTGTCAATATTTCTTTATTACAAATTACTATATTAAAATAAATAAATTTATTTTAAATATTTTATATTATATAGTTTATCTCTTTATTTAAAAAAATATATATAAATATATCGAGATATATTACACGTTTTTCCTGTTTCAAATTTGAGTTTGTGAATGTTGCAAATTTATTTGTAAAAATGTAAAAAGCCTTTAGCAGCCAGAGAACAGAATGCTTTCAACCATTCCTCTATATACGTCGAGCAAATTTCACGCAACGCGCGTTGCTCACGTCGCCTTGAACTTTCGATACGTTCGCCCTGTACTCTCGACGATCTGTCCTCGTATCTGGCATTCGCATTTGTCGTCTAAGCTCTCTCGCGTACAGGTGTGTCGGGGTCTTTAGCCTCGGTGCAGCGCAGCGCGGCACGTTGCGAGGAGGTCGTCTCTACCAACGATGGCGCATCACGATGCCATCAACGGTAGATTTCGCTCGAAAACTCTATTGTCATTCAAATATTTTACTGTCGAGAGAAAATATGACTCTTCGAACTGATCAAAAAGTTCATAGAATTCATACTCGATAATATAATTTGTATCCTGCATACCTATTTTTTTCTTCCTTATTCCAACATTCTGTTGTGTCTTGGTATCACATGAGTGATCTTAATGTGTATCATTTATCTTTTTTTCAACACTTTTTCGCCGATTTTAACGAAATATATATGTCCAGGTTCGACCTTGCAGCAACAGTTCTGATGTCACATACAACTTTCACTTGTGAATGATCAGAAATATCCGGGTGCAACGAAATGCTCCCCTGACATTTATGACAATAGTTTTCAACTAACCTTAATGAATTTTCTATTTTCGTAAAGGTCGAAAATAACCACGAACTAATGATACAATTTGAAAAGCATCCCGCTTTTAGTGTCAATTTAGACAATGGTCCCGCAAGATAAATATATGGTAAAAACCTAATGGCTTTTCTTAATCAGTCCGTTATTTTCCGTGCTCTCTTGAACAATCGACCGACCGAGGTATTGCGTATTCCACTCCGATAAGACGTGACTCGACCGTAGCCGCTTCGTAAATCGGCGCGGACGTCGGAAACCTTGAACGAATGCTTGCGTCTCCTGCCTGACGAAAGACGAGCATCGCGATAAGAACACGCTCAAGTGCTAACCAAGAGCCATTGTCTCACCTATATCCAATAAAACGATCAGGAAGAAAAAATTTCTGATCTCGCGACTAACATCTTGTACAATCGCTCGAAAACGCGTATCTTCTCTAGAAAAAAAGAAGGAGATCAATTTCTAAAGTTAAATTTCTATAACTTAATCAAATATTGAGGTTATGAGGTACACGAAAAAATGCGCGTTTAATTACGACGCATTAAAATTGCTTTACAAGCAATTGCTATCACGCATTAAAATTCTCCAATACTTCATACGACGGTCACATTAAAAGGACTCACTCGTATATCAAACGGAACGTTTAAAGTCCGCTCTCTTTTACTAATTAGTTTTTATCATAATTTAGTTAATTATCTGCCCTCGACGTTATTGAGATTTAAATATTACATTACGCGTACAGAGAAAATAAATTTAGTTAACTGCAAACCATAGAAATAATTTGCATTAATGAGCCTAGTAAAAGTCACTTTCAATCATTATTAATAGATTTCGATTTCTTTTATAAAAAGAGAAATATCCACCATTTTCACACACAAAGCATACACAGCTGCATTATTATTAATTTTCCATTTAACGAGCGCACACATTTCATCCAAAAATAATGTTTTCGAGTAGCCTCCAATGTGTTGATACACGCGTCGAATATTTTCTTTTCTTTAGTATAATATCGGACGCATTTTTATCCGCTTAATTTACATGTGTTTTCCTTTCGCAGCTACACGACGTGCTTGAAAATTAAGAATAAAAATTTAAGAGTAGATTTCTTTGCGACGATATGCAAATCGATTTTGCAGATGCGAAAAAAAAGACTAGACTTGCGATTTTCGCGAAGTGTTTATTGCGTCTGGAAGTTGGGAGAATACGCAGAAGTCGAATTGTTTGTCCGGACGCGGACGCGTAATAGGAAAGAAAGAAGGATGTTTTCTTCGCGCGTTCGGAACGAAAATGACACTGAAATGAAAAGAGAGAGAGAGAGAGAGAAAGAGCAGCAAGTGTCTTTTTATGAGACAGTTGGATACCTTCTCTTTTTCAAGTTCAAAAATGAGGTAAACAAAGAGTTTAAATGTACGCATTGCGCGATGCTTTTTTTAATAAGAATGCGGACGAATGCGCGATATTAATTATACTCAACGGTGATGGCGTGCGATACGAAATCATCCGGGAAGCGCTCGGCACATTCGCGGCTGAAATCACGTTTCAATTACGCAAATTAGATTCTAATAAGCCTCCGCGTTGGATAAGATCCAAAAGCTTGGAACGGTCGACGGTAATTGGACAAACGTGTGCGGAAAGAAAGAATAAAGAAGGGCGAACGAGTCAGTGAGTGAGTGAGTCTTCACGGAAAAGTTTTCAACGCGCAAAAAAACTGGTATAACTGGTATGAAGGCGTGTTTTGGAAATAATTATTATTTTGTATTATATTTTTCACTCTCTCTCTCTCTCTCTCTCTCCTTCGTCTGCAATCATGTTTTTACTTCGGGTCTGTTTTTCTCCAGTTTTCTAAGTGTTTTGTGCTGTCCTATTAGGCTTTCGAAAAGTCGTGGCAAAAAAACCTCAGGATTACTTTCCAACATCTCTATTATAAAATCCCATTATTAACAAAAAATGTTAAGAAGAGGACTCAGACTCTACCTTCTTATATTTCGGAAAAATTATTTGAGAGTGAAATTTCGCTTTAAAAAAGTCGTGGCAAAAAAATTGAGATTACAAAGGGTTAAATAATTAATCCTAAATAGATGCGGAGAAGTATTTACGTTTTATAGTAATTCTGCAATAAAATGTTATAATAAAGTTCCTTCCCATTGTTATAAGTAGATATACTTTCTGCAGAAATATGAATATACGCATGCATATTTTTGTTCGGTTTATGAAATTTACAGTGCATTATTTTCCTGTACGCACATTTTTCGATGTTATACAGTGGTGAAAAACGATTAACTTGAAAACCACGAATTTAGAATCACTACTATAGATGTAACGTTAATTATAGTACTATAATATAGAAAGTACAAATATCACGATAATAACTTTAGATAATTAGGCATATGAACCGCGAGAAAAACAAATAAGGCATCAATTAAAATTAGCAAAAAGTGTAATATATACTGAAAAGAGATCAGAGAAAAGAAGGAAAAGTTGTACGTAGAGGGGAAAAAATAAGCACATACGTACCAAGAATATGAAATATAATAAGACTTCGAAATATAGTATACAATATTCAAACAATATTGTCGATATTTACATGATAGATATTGCCGTATTATAGAGAGAACGAAAAGAGACGGTCTTCCCGCGATGGTCATTACCGCGTAATGCAGCGAGCGTGCAACTCGCTTCGCTGCACCTTGCATCGCGCATTACCGACGAGCTCACGCTCGCTGCGCCTCGTATTACGCCTACCGAAAAAAAAAAAACGAGCTCTGCATTCTGTTTCCGCAAAATTCGCCGACGTTCCGTAGACAATAGAGCGCGCGTTAGACTCGAAAAACTGAACTTGGACAAGGAGGTAGCAAGAAGGCGCGCTCACGTTCTTTTCCATGCGTTTTCAGATTCGTCGTGAGGAAACAATAACACTTGTAATGAAATGCGAAAAGAATTGATAATTTTGACGTGCATTGCAAAAAAAATGCGCACGACTCTTCTGACATCGTAATTTCATGTGATTACAGTGTAAAGAGCCTTAATGGCTTCCGATAAGAGTGAAATATAAACACCGGCGATGATTGTCGATAATGAAATAAATAATTAATCGTCTGCCATTAAAGTGCGATAAGCCACTTCCTTCCTTTCGTGTGCCTTTGTGTTCTATTTCCCGTATTGGGAATGAACGCGGGAACGGGAGGAAGGTACTTTCAATTCCCGTATAAACTCACGCGTAAATTAGTGCAGGAAAAACTAGTGGCGTAACACGCGGTAGAACTTGAACGTAATGCACGCCGAACCTTCTCATTTCCTCTATGCAAATTATTCGTTTTCTAATAATCTATTCTCCAATAAATCGTTTCCTAATACTAATTTACGAGGTACATTTTTACGAATTTACATGATAGTCACGAGATTCGTCAATTTGATCACATCCTTTAAATAAAAGTCCTCGAAATAAATAAATTAAAGAAGTTTTTAACGTATTTCAAATAATGAGCGTTTTCGTTAAAATGATTCACTGCACATTTAATTCATTCGATCATTTCCCATTGATCTTTCATACGATAATATATCAGCAAATGTTGATAAAAAGATGTACGCAAAAACTCAGAGCGTAATTAGAGCACAATCAATCCATTAATTTCGTTTTCCCTTAAATTACTTGATATCTCAACGATAAGCTGTCTATAAATGGCGATAAGTTGTCTATAAATGGTGATATCTATCTATTATCAAGCTTTATGATGTTCATAACGTAATCTGAAATAATATGTCGCTAATATAACATTACCTATACTGTATGTAACGAAATTCGTATAAACTTTGGTCCTACTTAAAAAAATTAATAAAAGAGGGTAAGAAAAGATCAAAATTAAAAATAACAAAAGGATCAAAGATAGACCGCCTTATATGACTGGATTTTGCTTTAAGAAAATTCTATGTCTCTTTTTTTTCTTTCTTTGACGAAAACTGCATTAGACTGCATTAAATGTTTGCAAAGACTCTAAAATATATTCTTTAGAAAGAATCACGTTTCTTCGTCAGGTAGGTATTTCTCAATATCAGGTAGAAAACGAGCTGCATTTACAGATGAAATGGTTGGCCAGTAAGGTTTCTGAATGACCAGGTCAGATCAGGTAAAGGAGAGCTCATCTTCTTGGTGGTCTTCAGACAAGATTTAAGAAGAGAAGAAAACAGCATACAAGAATACTTTTGGTAAATTTCAAAATCTAACGTTTAAAACTAAATTACATACAAAAGTTTAAATACTTTAAACTTTGCGAAAAAAATGAAAGGATAAATAAAGTTAAAACAAAACAAAGAGCATACAGCCACAGCGTTAGTTATAATGAGCGAGTGTCCTTTATTCAAAATAAACGTTAAATTTGTTTAGACGTTTCGGTTTATTTTAGACCATTATCAGTAAAAATCATTTCAATTAAAAATATTCCAAAGTCATACAATTATCGCAAGAGTTCAATTACACAATCCGCCGTCCTCTCATTTTTTCTAATAAAATGTTATTACGTGCTTGTTCCTTTCGTCGATCGAAATTGGCAATCCTTTTGTATTGTTTAAAACCGTTTTTCTAAAGTCAAGTGCTTCTAACATTTGTCAATTTAATGGATCTTCTTATATATTGTGAACGTTCTATTTCCTTGTTTGCACAGAATTTCCAGATGCTGTGATAACATGATTAGAATCCTCTGTTAAAGGCAGCAATTGATAGACCTTGTATATTTTATTTTATTTGTGAGTCGTTTGTTTTGTTTTGATTTTGTAATCTAAGCCACATAACATATATTAGTTTATTAATAAAGTTATTCTTCCAAATTTTAAATCGTCATTTAGTCTCGTAAATTATAAGTTAAACTAACGGATCAATAATAAGCGCTTTTACGCTTTTATAACTTTAATGATGCATTTTTTGATGAATTTGAAATCAATCCCGTTTTCTTAATCAAAAGTACCAGAATATTCAGAAACACATAATTTTTCATTTATATATGGTATCAAAATTACAATTAAAATATCAAACTGCAAATATGCGAAGATAATTATTTATTCATTCACTTAATACAAGTCTTGTGACATTAATATTTAAAAAAAAATATAATTATAATAAAAGGATGAAGAGAGATATGCAAATACGCAATTTATGTATGTAAATCTATGAATCTACATGTAAATGTATTTTATCATCTAAATTTTTATTTAAGAATATTTAATATAGCCGACAGATGAATCTAGTCTATAAAAAGACGTATCTAGTCTAGACAATCCAAAATAGAAACGTATTTCGTAGGATTTTGCCAATTTCAGAGATGAATGTGATGCCTATGAAGATAATTTCAAGATTTTAAACAGCGTGTCGACCGTGTATTAGAGTAGGCAAGGGGGATTATTGAAATAGGGAAGGGACGAAGCGAGGTACACGATGGTTCTCACGACAGGTGACACGTGAGGACCCGGCAGTCACGGTTGTACAGGTGGATCAGGTTGGGATGCAGAGATGCATGGTGGGAGGCCCAGGCATACCACCAGAGGCATTCGAGAGACTATACCACAGAGGCGCACCTAAAGGGTCCCTTTCTCGGGCCCTGCAGAGCCTGGTAATGATGATCATCGTCTGCAGAGAGACGTGATGCAGACAATCCTACAACCCGTAATATTACTTTCAAGGCAGATTTTTTGATAAATTCACTTTTTTTGGGAAAAAAAAAAAAAACAGAATCTTCAGTAGTTTTTAGGGGCGAAATAACTAGTTGCAAAAGAACTATTCGTGAGAATTTCAAATATATCTATTCGGTAGAGTCTTTTTATTTTGATGATAGAATTTTCTAATTTTTCAGTTAATTTCAGAATAATTTTGCGTTACAAAAATTTTAATTTTAATATCACAAACGACTTGCGATATTAAAAAATATAAGAATTTGAAGTTATACAAATAATAAATAATACATTTTTGTTAAAATCAATTACAAATTTTAATCAAAGAAAAAGAAAGAGATCAAAAGTGTTGTCTACTTTATCACAAGTTACCGTTCTCGAAATTGATTTCCATTCATCTGTTCAATAGAAACTATACATGAAAAAAAAAACAATTTTGTTGGATCATCAAAATAAATATGTAGTAAACTCAAGATATAATGAACAACGCTGCAAACAATTTGATATTCTAGCAACCAGCTTGAGCGTCATACATTGTACTTTTGATAGTTCCTCCAATTATCCTCAAATCCGCATCTATGTAGTTAAATATTTCGATTATTCAGCAAAACCGTTCTTTCCGTACAGGACAAATTTTAATATAGGTATACGAAGCTGTTTGCTTATACCATTTTTTTTCCAAAATTCTTAAAATTCCTGCATTAATAATGACATCCATTTACCTGAATATGCTAATTAGCGCATTCACGCCGGCTATGTATACTGCGTGATCGAGTGCTATGACGTCCCTGGGTTCAGGGCAAGGGACGTTGGCAGCAACGAAGAGGGGCTTAACGGAGAGACCGAGGTCTTTCTTTTCCCCTCCGCGAGCGAGAAGCGGCAGGGGTCTTGGAGTAACGAGCAAAGAGGGACAGAGAGAGAGGATGAGTAAGCCGGCATGACGATAAAGACGGTTCCAGCGTTGGGATACGTGAGGCTTCGACAAAAGGTATTATTATCGGTGGCGATAAATTATCGTAAAATAACATAAAATATATCCAACGTCTAATGGATCACAACTTTCCTAATCTCAAAAAAACAAGAGGATTCTATACCTGTTCGCGTACCTGATAGATACTTAAATTGGAGGAGAAAGAATCTATTGTTAAAAGATAAACCTGGACAGTTTCGAGGACATTACTTTCATCAAAGTTTACGGTACAAAAAACTAAGATAGCAAGTCCAGTTGCATCACTGATATAATAAGTATGACTTAAAGAGTGTAATACAAGAGTTCGAAGGAAAAGAGAGAGAGAGAGAGAGATATGCAATGAGATATATCATACGTAGAGGGAAATGCATCTTCGGGAAAGAAGCGATTCGTATCTCGCGGGAGTCGCATAACGAAGAAGACGCGGTGCGTTTGGAGAGTGCAGACTTACTTGAGGAAGTAGATCTGGCCCTCGGGGGTGCGCGCCTGCTCCCATCCGTGCGGCAGCGGGCCCAGGTCGTCGACCGTGCTGATGACGTCGTAGCTGCGCTGCTTCTGATGATGATGGTGACGCGCGTGCGGCTGCGGCGCGTGTTGCGGCGCTTGCTGTGCCGACGCGTACGTCTGCTGGAGGGAGGCCGGGCTGCTGTGGGCGCGGGGATGAGAAACGGTGAGACCGGCCGCGGCGGCCACCGCGGCGGCCGCGGCGATCGCGTTCGCGGTGCCGTTTTCCACCGCCGGCGCCGCTGCCGCCGTTCGTGCCACCGTTAGGCACGCTGCCGCCGTTCGGGGTCGCAGGGACGGCGGCACCGAACGCGGAATCCGCGGAGTTCTCGCGCGAGTGCGAGATCGAGGGGCTCTTGCTGCCGGTGGACGGTGGATTGAAGAAGGAATCCGGCAAATTGCGCATGCGCAGCGGCACCTGCAGCGGCCGCTTCGAGTCGGGCTTCAGGACGGTGTCGAAGAGTGCCTGGAGATCGGACTCGGAATTCTGGTCGACCCTGACGACGGGATTACTCTTGGACAACTGCTCCACCACGTCTTGATTCAGCGCCATTTTGGATCACACGCTCGCTCTCTTTCCTCTCTGCCTGTTGCTCACTCTTCTCGCTTGTGTATCTCCTCCTCGTCTCTCCTTTCCCGGCCTCTTCGTCGCGGCGGCCGCGCGTCCTCGTCGCTCTTTTCTGCGCCTATCTGTTCGCCGCTTCCGTGCTCCGACTTAGCTCCGCGCGGAGCGAAGAAGGATCGCGCACCTTTTTCACGGTAGCAGCGCGCGCGCGTTACCTATACGCGTGTATCACCCGCACCCGGAGACAACCGTCTCCCTTTCTTTCCCTACGACCGTTTCATTCCTACGAAAAGAAATCACTGCTTCCTCTTCCACCTGCCCGGCGATAGAACGCCGGATGACAACGCCGTCGTCGTCGTCGTCGCCGTCGTCGTCGCCGTCGCCGTCACCACCACCACTGTCACCGTCACCGTCGCCGCTGTTGGCCACCAGCAGCGTTCCCCGCGATACCGATGGGGATAGTCTCGGACAGTCCCTCACTGCCCTCCACCCTGACAATCTCCACCCTGCGCGCGCTCCGCAGCAGGCCGCTTCCTCGATCACCGTGTCAATCTCCGTGTATGTTACTGGTGGGCCACACCGTTTGAGACTGCGAGAGTCGTTCTTCTCGTCGGTTCCACCTCTCCGACGCAACGGCTCGCCCTACCTGCGTGGACACGTGACGAGTGCGAGAGCACAGGAAACGAGACCTGAGAAAAAAAGAGTAAGAGAAAGAGCGAGAGGGAGGGGGCGCTCTCTGAATCTTCCAGAGATCCCACCTAGCGCGCTCGTCTATAGCACAACATCTAGCAATTCAATGATAACGCACGACGACACGTCGTAAACTCGACTGTGTTGTCGTTCAAGTGGCGACAAAAGTATCCCTTGGAGATCCTTTTGGAACGGCGCGATGCACCACATTCGCGACGAATTCGCCTCCACTCTCACGCTTCACGATACGCCGCACTACGATGTATAACGACGACGTCGGCGGCGACGGCGACGACGAGGAACATGATACGCAAAACGGGATTTATGGCACCGCGGAAGCGCGACGGCCGAGGGTCGTCGAGCATCAAGAGGAGCACCAGCGGCAGCGGCAACAGCACTTGGAGGAAGTCGCGATCACGAGCCGCGACCCGACGCGACGCGGCATGCGGGGGAGAGCGTGAGGAAAGGAGGAGAAGACGCACACGGCACGGGCTTGTTCTCCTCTCGACTCGGCCTCCACACACGCACACGCACCCACACACACACCCGCGCGCGCACGCACACCTTCCCGCGGTCTCCGTGCGAGAACTGCCTGCGCTCCGACCCGACGAGAATGACTCCGATACCTCGTCGCGCTGCGCGTGTTACGTCGACTCCAGTCGACTCGGCTCGGCTCGGCCTGGCGCTCGGCGATCTGGCAACAACCTGCGTCGCGTTAATGATGCCGCAGCTTTGGCAACTCTGCGCTCCGCTGCGAGCCTCCGGACGGACGGGAAAAAGCGGTATCTATCTCTCTCTCTCTCTCTCTCTGTCTCGCTGCGCGGTGTCGGATCTCGCCCCGAGCTAACCCAAGCCAAGGCGAGTGGCGTCAGCCTGTTGCTCCTTGTGGCGAGCCAGTGGCTCCGAACTCTGAAGTAAGCTGGTGGGGGCGATGCGCCGGACGGCAAAGGGACTCGCAGGGGCTTTTGACGCGTCGGCGACTGGAGGGGGAAGAGAAATACGCCTAGACGAATACCCAATGCTGCTTCACCTTGCTTTTCCGTCAACTGCAGTTTCCTCTAAAAGTAATCTCGATTACTTTAGTTGATGATTAGTTCTCAATCTGCAGAATTACTTTTAAAGCAAAGCTTCTAAACATATGATCCGTTGTCTCTCTGATCTGATTATTTTCTTCTACGTCGAACAACAAGACATTCATTGATTCTTTCCACTAAAGAAATAATATATTATTAAATAATGTAGATATTACGGCTCAATAAATTAAAAATATAATATATTATTACTTTTGTGATAAGTTAATCGCCGTTGATCATTGTTAATAAAAGTTTAACTGTATTATTTTACAAAGAATTTTTGAAACTCGACATGTTTGGCACTTATACGTTTTAATAGCTTTTATAGCACAGATTTTAAAACATTTTAAGTAAAAACTTTGCTGTTACATATTTGTTCTATATTATTTAATAAATGTGTCAAATTGAATTTTTAAGACAAATTCTAGAAATTTTTAGATATGTCTGTGGCCGCTCTTTTAAATACGGAAGTGAATCGTTGATCACGCAGTATCGATGTATAATAGCGTTGCTTTAACTATTCAACAGTTTTGAAAGTTATTCGTGTTAACTTTGTTCGAACAAGATTCACTTTCATTCAATTCAAATAAGACTTAAATTTCGCGACCAACTACGGTCATTCAAAATATATCGAACTGCGATTTTCGAGATATCGAACCAGCTTTGACTATAGTCAAAGTTACTAGACAGTCCCCAAAGAGTCCAGACACGAAACGATCATTTCTGATTGGTCCGCCATTTTCTTTCAGGAGTTTCAACAACTCCTGAGAGAAAGAAAGAGAGAGAAAGAGATAAACAGATAGAATAGAAAGAGAAAAAAATAGTGAATATATATTCTTCTCTCGGGTGATTTAGGCTATGTTCGGTTTGAACACTCACGCGCTTTAAACGCTTATAACAATCATTCTGTCTTTATTATTCATTAGTTATAAACAAGGATAGAAACGTTAAAAGCGTCCAAACCGAACGTAGCCTTTGTAAAAACTAGAGACCCTGCAGCCTGCATACAAAACGCAACTTAATCGTGTCTAAACTCTTAGAGGAAACTCATGATATAAATATTAACTTTGTAATTTGTTAGTTTTGTAGACATGTATACATATACATGTGTGCGTGCGTGCGTGCGTGTTTAAACTCAATAATATTCGATTTTTTAAAAAATTGTGATTTTAATGTTATTATCCGAGAAAAATTATCAAATAGAGATTAATTAAAATTGTAGAAAAAAAAAATTATATTTTGTTACAATATATGATATTATAGCATTAAAAAAAACCAACTTATCTATGCTGCATATTACAGCATTAAATTATACCAACTTATCTATGCTGCATTTTTACTGCACACAAAAAAAGATCATAAATTTAATAATGTATTTCCTAAATATTTTTAAAACGTAAAAAAATAAAATTGCAAATTTGTATCAATTATCGATAATGCCATCGCTCTTCCCCGGACTTTCGGGACCCTATGAGTCATCACGAAATTCAGAACCAGCCGTTTTTTAATAATATCGATCGTCGGTAATACAACCTACGTAGAATTAAGCCAGCAACACATTTATTTTAATATTGTCTAATAACAGCGTAATTATTAATGTTAACAACCAATCGCGCATTTCAGCCAAAATGGCGTAACCAATCATTTATCTTTCTTTTCCACTTTAACTTTTTTTCTACCTCATCTTTCTCTATTCTGTTCGTTTCTACAGTATGCAATGCCGAATCTATCTCTCTAAATATCTATGATCTAACGGAGCTAACCGAAATTCAAAATATTTGCGCTAACCTTACCAAAATTTAAATAATCATATCTGGTCATATCATATATATAGAGCTAACATTGTTAACATTGTTTCTCTGAAATTAGAGAGTAACGATCGATTGTTATTCTCTGCTCCAGTAGGGGTACTATTCTGTAACTGCTTTTACACGTTTGGCCTATACCGACAGTTATCGGTCTCGTTGCGCAGACATTTTATATGGCAAAAAAGCTGCGCAACGACACTAATAACTGTCAGTAGGCGTATAAAAGCAGTTACAGAGTAGCACTCCAGAAGAAACCAAGTGACATCAAGGAACAAAAAGTAATTTGGCAAAAGTTTCGAAATGTCAGAATTGTACGGCGAGAGTGTGAATGGCACAAAGATCGAGGAACATCTAGAAGAAAGCATAGTCAGTCAAGATGATTATAAAAAGATAAAGCAGGAGAATGAGAATTTTCGGCAGGAGTTGCATGTTCTGCGACTCAAATTGGAAACTTCTGACGCGTTTATAAGAGATCTTCAGGATTCTGAAGAGATTTTGGAAAATAATCTTAAAGAATACGTACGACAAACAACCGTATCATCTGCTGAGGAAAAAGAAAAGTAAGGATTATAAATTCTTTTCCGTAAAAATTAATTATACATGTAAAGTGAGTTGCTGTTGGAGTTTTTACTTTTGACATTTAAAACATCATTTTTAACATCAATTCTTCATTACCATATTTTGATATATTAATTCTCAGTACAAGTTGTAGTTCTAAATTTAATACTAAAGGTCGCAGTGTATCTGAAAAATACAAATATCTTAAATTATTAATACTGACAATTATCTTTTGGAAGAATAAATAATATGAATGCATGAGAAATGTTATGTTTTATTAAAATAATTATAACAATTCTTCAAAATTTAAATTGTTTAGGTGACATTATAATATAATCTCAACTATTTGTCCAATCACAATATGCTATTAAAATCTTAATAACTCATAGCTAGTGTTTATCCAATAAGTAAATGGTGTCACTACTTAAAAATATTTATAAACATATTTTGTATCTGTCAGTAATACCGGGATCTCCCAAGGAGATTAAACAAAAAGACAAATTTTTAATATTTGATACATATTAGTTATATTAGCTCTAATAATGAGATTTATTGTTTATTATATGTACAATATAATATATTACAAATTTACAAAGCTTTATATATCTTATTTATTCATAGGTATAAAGCTAAGCAACAAGAATATGAAAATCATATTATAAATTTAGAAACAAATCAAGCATCAAGTGAATTAAAAATTAAAGAATTACAGGAAGAGCTAAAAAAATATAAAGATTTAGTAAATAACCAACTACATAATACAAAGGCAGATAATTTAACAGTATATAAAGAGGAACTTAGGGAAGTACATATGCTGCTTAAAAATGAAAAAAAGAAGTTTCTTGAAAAAGAAAAAAATGAAATGGCATTAATGGATAAACTTGCACACACAGAGGTTCAATGTAAAGAACTTCAACTTGACTTAAAAGTAAATTAATAAGTTATGAGATCAATGTTTATAGATTGTAATACATGAGACTAAAATTGGAAATATTTTAATAGAAAACCACAAAGGACCTGGTGGAAAAAAATAAAGAATTGGAAAACGCACGGGAAACTGCTAAAGAATTAGCCATAAAACTTGAAGAACTGGAGTCATCAAATATAATTCCTGCTAGTGATATGTGCAAAGGTAATGATAATTGAAATGTATATATTGTATATAGATTTTTCAATATTCATGTTTTTTTAGGGAATTCCTTATTTGCCGAAGTCGAAGATCGTCGACAAATGTTACTGGATAAAATGAAAGTACTTTCGACTAAATACAACGAAGCAAAGCAAGCACTGGATTTAAAAACAAGTGAAATCAAGTTTCTGAGGGCAGAGAAAATCGCCATTTCCAAGAAATGGGAAACTGATATAATTGATACATTGCAAGAGAATGCAGATCTTTTGGATAAGTATAAGAATAGAATTTTTGATCTTGAGAGTAAGTTGAAGGCTGAAATGAGGAAAAATGATGAAGTGGAAGAAACACAATCTACAAATAACTTTAAGTAAGTTAAAAACGCATTTCTGTTTGAGCTAATCTGGGGAGCTTAATGTAAGGTTTATGTAATTAGTAAGTTATAAATTTAACTTTCAGTTACGCTCAATTATTATTAACCGCTAAAAAGAAAGAGCTCAAGGAGTTGAATGAAAGAATTGAGAAGCAAACTATGCAAATGCTGATGCAAGACGAAGTAAACAATAACATCTCAAGACAGCTTCGTTACTGGCAATCTAAAGCAAAGTTTTTGGAAGTAAGTTTCTACAAAAAAGAAATTATATCTAGCTGTTTAAGATTTTTTTAATGTAAAATCCCTTTTATACATTCTAGGCTCAAAACAGAGCTATAAAAGATCAACTGGAAATGCAAGATAAATATGGTAATAAAATACTTCTTGAATCTATTAAAAATTGCACATTTTCTGGTGATGTAAATTTTGAAAAGATCTGTGGTGATTCACTTACACCTCATGAGTTTGTACCAGAGAATATTCTCAAATCTGAACTTGTAGAGCAAGGAAATTCAACAGAGGTGATAGAGAAGCCAGTAGTCGACTCTGCAAACAAACAGAGAGAAAATAGAAGATTTGTAGATTTTACTAGTGATACTAAAAACTCTGATTGTGAAAGTAAACCTTTGAAAAAATATGAAAAAACGAAAAAACGTGACTATCCTGTTATAATTCATACAATAGATAATGATAATTTAAATTAATTAAATGATTAAAACGGTCTAAATCGAGCTAAATAGATTTTACAATAATAATTCTACATCTTAATATTATTTACAAAAATCTCGAAAATTTCGAAATTATTTAATATATAAATTAACCAAACTAAAAGGTCGAAATTTTGAGACTGTTTTAATCATTTAATTTGCATTGCAAAAAATTAGCGAAATTTATTAATTTAAATTAACTTTTTACTATCTTTTTACAATCTTGCATATCATGTTAACGTTTTAGCAAATAATATATTTGACATATACACATATATCCAGATAGCCAAACCTGCCAAAAGCATGCACTGTAGTTTTATCGCGTTTTCACTGTTACGATGTGATAGCAAATAATGATTGATTTTTGTTGTATTTCTATCGTTGTGTTAAGTTGACAGGATAAGCTGTTAGAAACTAAACTTAATGAGGAAGCAGCAGCTTGATATCTGCTGTAACATCATGATCAAGTTTGCTGGCATACTGCTAGCATTTTGATATCTGGGTATATATATAATATGAAAAACAGAATTATCAAAGTAGTGGACAATTAAATAAGGATAAATGGATAAATGGTGAATATATTTTTTTAATGTATAATTTAATAATAAAAACGCATAAACTATTTTATATCTTTTTAAAATTGAGTTTTACTATTTACCTTTCTTATTCAATGCAGACCGTAATCATAGACTTCTGTAAATAAACTCGCCTCTCTATGTTTGAGAGATTTGAAAACAGCGTCATATATGTAAATTCGCACAATACTCAGAACACATATATGTATGTACCTACACACATGTGTACGCACATATGAATTAAACAAGGACAGCCGGAATTAAGTTCAGCTCAGTTCAGCTCTTCCTAATTTTTATCATGTCACAATAATCTATTAGTTACAGAAAATTAACAAAAGACAGATTGACAGTCTAGTTACAGAAGCAGTGTGATCAAAAAACGCATTCAATTTTTTACAAATTTCGCTTCTTTTCGCCAGATGACTCAGCTGTCGACGCTTTACGTTGACTGGTTGACTCGCATCTTTACAAGTTTGTATACATCGATACTGCATGCAGTTGCTTTTGCCGTGTTCGAATGAATTGTTGTCGTTACAACGGATCGTTCTTTCTCGATAAAATTAAATTCGAGAAATTTTGTCAGCAAGAATTGTTAAGATTACATCCTACAAAAAAAAACTACAAAGTTACGTGATAGCGTTTTGAATCGACATCTCTTCATTCTCGCCTATTACAGGAAAAAGCAAATTTTGTTATGTCGTTCTTAGTATTGATTATGATGTTTAAGACATAATTAAGATATTTGTGAAACTACTAAATTATGGAGCATTTAAAGAGAGCCTCTGATGAGGAACCAAAAGTTCTTGAACCTGTTTTAATAAATACGGACACGAACGATCGCATAAATATCGACAAAAATGAGGTAAGGAATATGTCGACACATTCGAAGAATTCTATCTGATAAATGTATAATAAATCATGTATTTAATGCATATCAAGGATACTTTATAATGTCGTTTGAAGACTTGTTACCAAATTTTTTGAACATGTAAGGTATATTATTTTTTCCTTTTATACAGTTTAAGATTGGACGTGCCAGAGATAACGACGAAATTATATTAGATGTCATGATATCTAGAAGACACTGCATTTTTAGATGTATAGGCCAAGATGAATGGATGCTTAAGGATTTAAGCTCTAGTGGAACATTTGTTAATGGTAATGCCATTGGCTCTGGTGAAGTACAAAATGTTTGTTCTGGTGATATTATACAATTTAGTCCTAATGAAACATTTAAATATGTATTTACTCTTGCGGAGAAAGAACATTGCGTTAAGAAAGCACGTATAGATGAGAAGATACTCGACACTGTACTTGTCAAGCAGAGAACATTTGCCGAAAATCAAGAATGTCAAAGAAAAGAGCTAAAAAATATGCTTGAAATAAATCAAAAAGAGCAAATCAAGTTAAATCAGCAACTTGAAAATCTGTTGTCTCAACAAGCTATGGCTAAAGATGATAAAGAGAATCTATTAAAACAAATTACAGCATTAGAAGAAAAAATAAAGGCATGTAATTCTCAAGAAGAAGATCTGAAAAATATGTATTCTCAGTTATTGCAAAAGTTGGAGAATGAAAGGCTGCAGTTTGAAGCAAGACTAAACGAGGAAAAACAGAAATGGCAAGAAGCATTAGATATGAGTAAGCAAGAAAAAGAAATGTTAGAAATAAAAATGAAAGATCAAATGAAGAAATGGAGAGAAGAACAACAAGCAGAATGGAAAAATATGATGGAAAATAAAGTAAAGGAAGAGAAAAATATTCAGGCCCGATTAATGAATGAAAAAACTGTGTTAGAAGAAAAATTGAAAAGCCATGTGAATGAGAAGACCATGTTAGAAGAAAAATTGAAAGAAACAGAGAAAGCCTTAAAGGAACAAGAAGCAAAAACAGAAATTTCGCAAACAATATTGGGTGGTAAGTAATAAATTTTATACAAATGCACATTGATTGTTCTATATTTATATAATGTTGTTTTTAATAATGTATTTTTAATTAAAACTTTGTAACAATTGTTTATTATACATTACTAAATTATTAATTTTTTTCAGTAAATACATCTAACGAAAGTATTGCAAGTACATCAGAGTGTATATTTTTAAACTTCAACGGTGATCAAATTGAGGTTCCGCAATATGAAATAATAGACACGATAGATCTAACTGAAATAAGTCAAAATATGCTAGAGACTAATATTAATCAAAGCATCCTTGGAAAAGTGAGCAACATTATGGATGAACAATTGACATGTTCTATATGTTCGGAATTATTTATTAAAGCAACAACATTGAAATGTACACATACATTTTGTCAACATTGCATAAATTTATGGAATAAGAAACAAAAAAGTTGCCCTGTCTGTAGGAAACCAGTGGTATCAATGATTAGATCATTAGTTTTAGATAATTTTATTGAAAGTATGATTGACAATTTGCCTACTGAACTTAAAAACAGAAGAAACGAAATTATACAAGAAAGAGAAGGTAAGTTATAATTGTAATGTCTTTTATACATTTTTTATAACACTTTCTAATTTAACCATTTAATTTGTCTGATCTATAATATATATATACATTTTCTGTTTCAGTAATAACAACGAAAAGAAGGATGTATTAAATTCATCTTGCATTTCATGCAAGATGGATACTAATATTTTTATTCTTAAGCGGGGAGCACAGACTTTTGCATAACGCATAAACCATATACATAAAGAATTTGATTGGTCCATTGACTCATGCATAAGAAAATGGGCCAATGAAATTCCTTATGCATATGCTTTATGCGTTATGCAAAAGTGTGTTTCTCGCCTTATCTTAAATATATTCTAAGAAGAATGTATGTTATTGTATAATCAGTCGACAATTTGTACACTAAATGTTAATGAAGTTTTGCTCTCTAAGGCCAGTATTCATAGTTATATTTCAAGATCGTCTTAAGTAATAGCTTAAAATGCTAATACAGCTACCTTTAATTAATACAGAACATTTAAGACTATTGAATATAAGACTTGACTATGAATATTGGCATAAATCCTTTTGATGTCCAAAAATTTAAGTTTTGTTTTTCTAAAAAGACACCTTTAAAACATTTTTTTATTTCACCGTTTTATTAATTTGCATTAGTCATATATATATATATAATAAAATACGTCGTTGTATGCATTGTATGATTAAGTATTGTATAATTAAGTATTTTTATAAAAACACTTCGGTCTTCTGTTTTATGTTTTTATATTCTATGCAGATATACACAAAGATATTTCTTAATAATAATCAGAATACTTAAAAAATCTTATCAGAATAAAATTGCTTAGTGTTATGTAGTTGTATAATACATAGGAAAATTAATAGAAAGTATAATTGAAATGTGACAATATAATATTCTTTGCTTTATAATTTTAGAAATTTTTAGAGATAATCAGAATTTTATCATTTTTTCACAGTTAGTGACGCTTTTTAATTGATTATATTCTTTTTCCATTTTTGAGAATTTAAATTTGCGATTTTCATAATCTTTTTATTACACAGATTCATTGATAATAAATAATGTTCTGAAAAACTCAAAAAATTATATTATTTCTGCAAGTTTATTTGAATTGCATCCATTGCACTTTTATCTTTCTTTTTTTTATTAAAGATCGACAATGCGTTCTATTTAACGCTTACACATTCGTGAAATTATTTCATCCTTGTTTACCAAATATTGAACAAGGGCAAAACGATACTCGCAAGCATTACAGCCATTTTACTTTAAACGTAAAAGTGCAAGAAAGTGTAGCCAGAACGAGCAGATCTGTTAAATCAGCTGTTACTGTTGTATAATTGTTGGAACTAAACCGTGCTAAGTCGACTAAATGTAGTGATAATTAAAATGCAAAGTGCACGTCCTTTTATTATTTGCTTCCAAATATCTAGATGTATTAGTTCATCTAGTATGTGTTCAAATTTAAATAGAGAAAGTAGATTTATAAAAAAAATAATAAATGGAAGTCATAAATCGAAAAGGTAAGGCAGATTGCTTCATATATAAATTAAAAAAGAGTGAACGTTTCTTTTAAAACTCTATTAAATACAACTTTCTTTATTTTTACGTTACAGAAAGTGGTACGAAACCAAGACAGAATTACGCAGTGCCATGAACATCAATTTAACCGATAAAATTTCACCTTCCATACATGTCCAGCGCAGAATGATAATTCGTGATAAACTTTTCATGCAGCATATAACAGATATGATGTCGATGGGACAAGTGTTTGACATTATAAAAGAAAACATAGAGATTACTCATGTCAAAATTACGCGAGATTTTAAATATGTCAATGTGTTCTATATACCTAGTAGCAATTCCTCAGTTAATCAGGAAGCATTGCAGAATTGCGCTAGAATTATTCGGCACGAGCTATCACAGCTCCGTATCATAGGCATAGTGCCGCCTATTCAGTTTGTTGAAGACAAGCACTATATTAGAGAGAAGGAGGTTGAAAAGAGATTAGCGATGATAAATTTCGAAGAAACCAATGAAATTTTGTCTGAACAAATGGAATCGGATATATTCGATGTTAATAGTGTCGATCAGATTTCGTACAAAAAAAAACCAGTTGTAAATGATGATTCCAAGACAGATGAATTTTACATCCAATTGCCAATAATGAGACACGATGTATTAGGATTGAATCATCATTTAATCATGTCTCGGGTAACATAATCTATCTTATGTTTTTATTGATAAAAGATAAATGCGTGAAATATATGTATTTTAATTATTACAGATTACTAGTGCAGTGTCCAAGTCAAAGAAAGCTGAGCAAAGACGAATATGGAATATGAATACTGATACAGACAAAAGCGATCCGGTCTCAAAAGAAGTTGAGATCCTGACCCAGGAAGAGCAACGAAAGATTTTCTCTGATTTCCTAATTAAAAGACGAAGGGAAACACGACGCATGAACCGATTAAATAATCAGAAAAAACTATTAAATAAGTGTGACTTAGAAGCGATAAATAATGAAGAATCTGATTATGAGGATGATATTGATGTCAACAACGAGAACGTCGACGACGAGAACTTCTATGATGACTATAACGATGACGATGATTTCCAGAATGACATGCGAAAATGATTTCAAAAACGATATTTTAGAACAATTTTTATTCAGTATAAATATTCAATATAATACTAATGTTTAACTTTCTGTACATGTGTGTACAATAAATAATTTATTAATAATAAATCGTATTGTACAATATACATAAAATCTTTCTACAGCTGTAAGATAACACAATTAATAACAAGAATGCTCACTGTTCACTAGATGCTACTATGGCCTGTGTTAGTAAAGACTGTACATAATGTACAACTTCCATTACCTCGTACTTTTGATCTCTTTTGACTCGTGTAAATCTTATAACGTGCTATATAATATATTTAACCAATTGCACATCTAATCGACACAAATAAAAATAATATAAATCTTACTTACGGCAAGATCTCACTACTCCTCTAGTTTCCGCGCATTTGCAGTAATACATTGTCATAATTTTCAAAATTGAAAATAAAGCATTATATTAATGATTTCGCGATATCTTTTAATATCTACAGTCAATCGATTAACACGTAACCAATGTCTGTCAATTTACATGCTCTTCTTTACGTTATTATATTTATAAATTATGTAAAGCTCATGTGTCATACAACACATGTATACATTCGTATGTCAAACGTATCTCGCGACATTCTTACATCACAATATGTGCTTACTATATATATTTCTTTGCACCAGCTAATAGAACTGGAATGTCCTTTTTAACGAGAATATTCCACACTTTAATTAAATTTTTGATTCTGTATTCAGATTTTTTTCTTCTGATCTTTGTTCTTCAAGTGCTTCTTTGGGTAAATTTACATCTATCTCTTGATCGCTTATAGGTTTATAAGGACGTACATTTGACGATGTTAAATGAGATATCGAGTCACTTAAGGCACATGCTTCCGATACATATTTGTTGAAGGTTTCACTTTTATCTGCATATACGTGATGACCAGCTCCAGTAATTACCTATATAATAATTTATTTTGTATAGACAATTGTAAGTTAATTTATTTTATAGAGCACTTACTGATTTAATTGTTTTCTTACCTGAACATTAACGTACGATGAAGACCGGTACTGTTTAATTGTTTCACCAGCTGAATTATCAACCCATGATCTACTCCCATAAAGTAACGTTATAGGTATATTATCGTTTAGCTTATCCATTCGTTTAACAATTGGATTTTTTGCCCATCCGAAACCATGCATCATTGCATGAAACGCGCTCTCACCTCTATAAATCGAATACAATGAATCAAATATAATTATACATGTTTAAGATTTTTAAATTGCATTAAAATGTTTAATTTTCAATTTACGAAGGGGTCTGTGCGTTGCATTGATGTATATATTGCGAAATTATAGCAGTGTCGTCCTTCAGTAGGGGAGTAAACTTCTTTACAATATCAGGTCTTGTTTTTTCAATGAGCCACTGTCCTGTAGTAAATATTTTTGTTTAACAATATGAAAAAATAATAATTACTGCGTATTACTGCGTTTATGATATCTAATACTAACCAAATGGTCCAGCAACTCTAACTGCCCATAGAGGATTCAAAGGCTGTACTGCAAACGCTATGGCTTTAACCCAAAATGGTATATGTGTTTTCATAGTATCGGATGGCTTCTCAGGAAAGCCCCATGGATCAGCCAGTATAAGATGTTTCACTCTTTCAGGATATTGCATAGCATAAGATGCCGCAAGAAAGCCACCCATTGAGTGACCCAACAATACAAAATTCTCCAGCTGCATTTCTCTTCTCCATTCCTCCACAGAACTTACTAGCTGCTCCTCAGCTTTTTGCGCTTCATTACTAAAAACAGGTCTGCTACTTCTGCCAAATCCTAAAAATCAAGAAGTCAAATATAGCTATGTTATAAACATACAATTCTGAGATACAGACTGACAGGAAATATTTTTGAATATATTTCGAGTGTATTTATAAATATTTAAATATTTTGCATCTTGTTATAAAAAACTAATAATCCATATAACAGGTTTATATGTAACTACAAAGTTCAGTTGATTTGATCAGTCATGTAGATGAGTCATGTATTTGTCAATTATAATGGATGATAAAATAATGACAAAAGCGGAGAGAACTTAACTATTAGATAAAATAATAACAAAAAGAAAAAGAATTTAATATAATGATTAAGATCTTTGTGTTTTTGCCATTTTGTTTTTATTGCATATTTATTATATTATTAATAATAATAATATACAAATTAGATAAAATCGCAGATAATTAAACGGTAAAGAATCTTGATTCTTTTTATTTCTTACCTAATATATCTATGGCGTATACTGGTCTTTGGGATGCAAGTGCATCCAAATTCAAGCACCATAATGCTACTCCAGCTCCTAAGCCATGTAGTAAAACGATTGGGACTTTCGGCGATTCTTCGTTCAATGAAATGGTCCATATTTTATCTGCCGGTCCCACAACCGGTCCAATATCGACGAACCATCCGCGATATGCCGTTTTCAAGCCTAATATTTGGATCAATGCATAAATGTAAATTTCGATCTCAATCTAAGTTTAATTAGTAATATTTATCTTGCTTACACGACAGAATCTTCTTCTCCGCAGCACGTAGCATAGTCGAAGACGATCCAGACCAACTAAACCATCCCCAAATCCAGCTGCTGCAATATTTTATTTAAAAAAATTACTTCTCTTGACATTGTATTGAGAAAAAATTCCTCACGCGAATTATCCAATTAGGTTAAGGAAAAATTCCTCTTAAATTATCTACGTATCAACGAAATTAAGATGAATCGGCGTTAATTAGCAATTTATGTAAAGTCATGCTTTTGCACATCATCGGAACAGGTATACATGTTGCGGATGGGGTATTAATAGTCATTATATCACAGACCAATTATTACGCTCTCGCTCGCGCATTCGCCATGTGTACCGGAAAAGATCAAGCCAAGAAACGGCCTTGAGGCGCCTTAACAAAGCTAAAGCTTTAAAACGGTCGCAATCGTTGTAACACAATTCGATCATCTACACGCTTTGTTGATATACATAGTCCGTTCTTCCTTCGCGCGACGATTTGTTGTCATCCCTCTCGCTTTGCGCCAAATGACGTAATATCGCGTCTCGTGATAATCGCGGTTCATATAGTCGCGACGTGATCGACGAATTATGACAGTCTTCCGATACCGCGCAAATGATCGAATCCTTACCTTTTCGCTTGGACGACTTCATGGTCTGCCATGAGGGCGAGATGACGACGACGGCGGGCTCCTCCTTGCCGCTCTGTCGTCGCTACCGGGGCCTCTTTTTGTTGTCGGTAAACGCGGAAAAACTCGATCGCGTGTGCTGCAACGCCTGTAACGCGCGCGATACTATTATCTAGCAGAAGTGTCTCGAACTGAATGAACAGCTCGGGCGAACGCGCGGCCTCATGCCCCTCATGGACTAAAAGCGTAAAAGCGCGGCACGATGGGCGACGGCGCGGCGCGGCCGCGGAGTGGGGAGGAATCAGCTGATATCAAAACGCGTGCGCGCGCGCGCAGCCCGATGATTTCTGGAGCGTGTCCGCCGCGAATCTCTTCTATCTCTTGTTCCCGAGATCCTATCGAGGTCACCTGACCGACGACGATGGTCAGAAAACAGGTCGAACTGAGTTAATTATTTTGCCTGATATTTGACGCGGGAAAACGAATGCTGCTCTTCCTTGGAAACGATTCGAACGCTGGTATACACTCTTGAGGATCGTCGTCTACTATTCTAATACGTTCTTTTTATATAGCAGGTTTTTTTGTTGGACACAATTTATAGGACACAGAAATGGAAAGTTACCGATCAGTAGCTTAGATAATGAGAACTACTCCAACTATTGTTATATCCAGAGCGAAATATATATAAGTATTATAGCGATATGCTAACGGTTTTCTAACGGATTCTATAGGAGAATATTACGGAAAATTGGCATCATCTGTGTCTGCATTGCGCTCGTGTTCAACTAGCATAATTTGATAACAGAGAGAACCCGAATGGAATAATGTGTATCTATCATCCGTAATTTAAATGTACAGATTCTGTTTCGGTTTCCATAGTCAATTTACCATCATATTCTGTTAACAGATTCCATTTTTTGTAATAATTTTTTGTAACATGTGCGTAGTCAAGATTTTGTTTTTAAGGTGAAGGTCAAATTAGAGTTGAAATTTTTAATCCGGGACTATTAGACTTGTTTTGTTTATATTAAGATTAGTTACTATACAGTATAAATATAAATCACATATTTAATTTGCTAATTTACTTCTTTCTTTTGTTAACATTTATTAATTTTATGATACATTCATAAGTATCTAATTATTACTCTGTCATATTTTCATTGACATTCTGTTGACAAAATTTGCAATAGAGACATTTCACGTCAAACCAAGCTTCGAAATATCGTAATTTTTAATTTTTTTGCAAATTTGCTTACAGATAAATGAGACACGTATAAGACACGTTTTACGCAAAAAAAATTTAAGATTTTTTTGTGATTATCCATGCTAATGAGTTGCAGAAATTTATAAAAAAAGCATCATCATGCGAACATTAAAGCTATTATACCGTCGAGAAACTATTAGTCGTACAAAAAGGTTAAAAAGAAATACAAAAAGTCGATTTTAAAGATCTTAAATTACTCTCTATGAATGGGTTATTTGTAATTTCCATATAAATAAAACATTTTTCATTTGCTCAGAATTTTTATTAACATTTTTCGTCATCTATTCATTAATTAAAAAATTTTATAAAAATGTCATCATATTTCCCACTTCAATTATAAAGTATAAATCTCGAAAACTTTTAAATAGAACTAGAATGGACTGTTTATACAGTTAAAAAATTCTGTTGTGTAGTATACGGTATGTATTTACACGCAAAAAGATTTTTTAATTGAGGAATTGATGATAAAAAATGTTAATAAAAATTGGAAAATTATTTATATGAAAATGATAAATTCTAAAAATAACCAACTGATAAAACAATTTAAGATCTTTAAAATCGATTTGTTACATTTTTTTATATACTAATAGTTTCGACAGTATAATAATATGAATGTTTGCATGAGCGATGCTTTTTTTTATAAATTTCTGCAATTTACAATCATGAATAACTTCACAAAAAAAATCTCAAATTTTTTTTATAAAACACATGTTTCATTTTTATTTTTAAAATATGTCAGCAAATTTAAAAAAGATTACAATGTTTTAAAGGTGCGCGATTTGACATTAGAGAATGCCTCAATAGTCATTTTACACAATTTATTTTCGATAAATTTGACTAACTGAATATATATACAATATATGTATATATGTATGTATATTTCTGTGCCTTTGTCAATCATATGTATCATTATAAACGCCGTTACTCGGCGCACGTTACTTGTTTCAATGTGAAGGATACGTAAATATGTTGGCGAAAGGAAGAGTTCAAAGTTACCGAGCCGAAACGCTAACTGAGCTTCCTGTCGTCATGTAGTTTCATTCCACCGTTTACGTAAGAGGTGGAGCTACGTTCTGGAAAAAGTGCGGTGAATCGATCGCTCTTTTTATACTTATACATTTTGAAAAATATACGATAAAGCATGGTAAGAACCATGGATATATTTACACCATGCCACCGATAAAGATTAGAAAAAGGAAAGACGAAGGAGTAAAAGAGGGTGGAGAGGGTAGAGAAAAGTTAAACGGAAAAAAAGAACATTCGCCAACTGTCGCAAAACTGTCGATCCGAAGTCGATAGGATACCGGCGGAACTCCGCCATGTATCCGGCACGGTTAAAGGCAGTGTGAATCGGACCGGATGCACCGCGATTCTCGAATCTGGAACGTTGGCGAATGACGTGACCTGCCGTCGAGCTTGCGACTCCAACAGCGAGAGTGCAATGTGGGAACCGCGCCGCTACGATATTTCCTTCCATACGATTCATCCCTCGAGCAAAATCTTCCGGAGACTCGCACGGCGCGGAGACGTCAGTGCGCACTGATGACATTTCCTTATTTGAAAATCGTCATTGTCGGATGACGCGAGAGGAAGCACCATCGGTGCAAGGGTCACGTCTCTACGTCTATATATCGATGCAGGATAAAAAAAGAAAACGCAGCCGATAACGCGCGGCGATTTGACGCGAAGTCTTATCGCGCCGGTAATCGCGCGGCGTGTTATTGTTTAAAACGTTTAAAGTCGAAATAAAAGGCCCACGCTGTTGCGAGTGATAGCGCGCGAGCGCGGAACGATGCATAGCCGCCGTCGTCGAATTAGACCTCGGCTTGCTTATCGCGCCTATTATAATTGCGCGTCCATTACTCGTCGCAAATGCTGACCAACTTAATTGTTCGCCGCGTGCTCGAGTTTCAAACCCGAGCCGCGTATTACAAGTTCCAAACACGGACTCGGCGTATATTTCGCAGTCGTATAGCCAAACTTGCTCGGAGAAAAACATAGTCAATATACAAATAATGCGAAATCCTGCGTGTCTGTATTCTGTAACTTTTAATGACAATGTTGGTACAGTGCAGATATGTTGTCCTTGCGCGTCCAATATTTCGTACGACAAACTTTTGATTGGCTGCAGAACAAAAATTCGAAAACTTTTCTGTGTGTCCTGCAGCTGGAATGTATAGATACTCAGACGTAATAATGGAACAATTTTTGTAAAATTTTTGTCGAATATTTTGAAAGTAGACACTAAACATCCTTAAGAATTTTGAAATTCTCTACTTTACAGCCAATCAACATACGCTTAAAGAATTCGTCGGCAAATGAAATATTAATCTTTTACGTTTATGGTAAAAAAAAGGTTGCGCAATGATAATGTAACGATAACAACCGATTGTTGAGAATTTCAGAATGCAGCTACTGATAAGGTCAAGCGAGAAGGAAACGACACACAGTCTTTCGATGTTTCTCGTATTTTCAGCATATATTTGACGAAAGAATCGCTATAGAAGAAAAAAAAATACGTCTTCTGTTGAAACGATTCTCAGAAAGATCGACGAAAAATAGCGTGGACG
Source organism: Cyphomyrmex costatus (assembly GCF_001594065.2). Taxonomy (NCBI): domain Eukaryota; kingdom Metazoa; phylum Arthropoda; class Insecta; order Hymenoptera; family Formicidae; genus Cyphomyrmex; species Cyphomyrmex costatus. The sequence goes on along the minus strand of NW_017277600.1, from coordinate 43,386 downwards.
TAATAATCGCTCGCCGCGCGCGTCTTGTTTATCAAATCGTCACAGAAGCCGTCCCTGCGCGGAAACAAAATTTTATCAGTCCCAAGATTGACGCAGGATAACGCATCATATTGACGCAAACACGCTGCCGAGCGAGCGAACTGTCGCTTAAATTGGCGACCGCGCGTAATGCGTAGCTCGTATCGACAAGACGTATGCACCCCGCACTTTTGCATGATTAATAATTACACAGCACTCTCCCGGTATGGCTCGACAATACCAGGCACGTCACTGGCATTGTCTCGCGAGTCGCGAGGCCGCCACGTCGTCGTGAGTTTGCTGTAAGATCAATTAACGTCGATGATTCCGTTAACGCTCCTCCGACAGCGGCTTCACGCTAATTTTGAGAAAATTATAGGAGACACCCTACGGTACAATAGGAATTATGTAGAACGTATGGCGAAGGGAACTATACGACGTATTTGGAAAAAATGTGAGCCATAGTAGTATATAGTAGTCGTCTGTGATCGTTACAAACAATATTTATGATAACAATTTATAATGATAACAATACATCAATTATTAAATAATATTTCAACTAAACGTCGCGTCAGCTGAAATTGTTATTTTTGCAGAATAAACATTTTCACTAAAGCACGTAAAGAATTTAACTACACTGAGAAAACGAATACCAGATTGTAATAAATATTTCTTTGAATAGAGCCAACTAAACATTTAATAAAAGATGATTAAATCAAATTAATAGTTCTTTTTTGTATACCGAATAAATATATCTTGACAGTATAAATATTGGTACTGTAATTCAAAAACAGATAATTTATAAAAAAATTAGTTTATCTTATCAATGTAGATATACTATATGAAACTAATTTCATTAGACTATCAAATAATTGTGTAAGCTACTCGAACTGGTTGCTATACGATCAAAACTTTTTGCAGCATTGCTTATTATATGCTTCAGTTTCCTACATAATAATTATTTTAATGGTCCGACGAAATTACTTTTTTAGAAATTACTTATCTATCTGAATTTTTAGATATATTTAATAAAATCGTTTTTTCTTTCGTTTCATACGATCGTTGGTTTCTTGATAATGACAATTGTCAATTGTTGCCGTATTATATTGTTATATGCGAGAAAATAATGCACGTATAAACGTTTCGGAAAAGGAGACATTTTTTTGTATAGATTCGCGAGTCGTTCTCGACAGAAAAGCTCCGGACACTTTTTACCCTCCCGACAATATAAGCCATTCATCCCAATCAGCACATCCTCTCATTGCACTCGCGCATGATTCTCATTACCCAGTCCAATTGTTTCGCGAATTCAACCGCACGGCTCGCCGCAGATCGCGATGTTCATTGTCGCGCGATAAACGCGTGACGATTGTAACACGCGGACCGCGTCGAATGATCCTAATCATGCATCGTATATCAATTATTACAGTCACGCAATCGGCATCGAAATGCACGTATTGTGCAAAAGTATGCCTGTAGATGTGCGATGACTGTCGTTTTCGTCAGCGCGATATTCGCGCGTCGAAAAAGATCGTTCCAACAAAAGCGTGCGATAATGCTCGTCGACGAAAATCGCGTTACGCTATCGTGAACAACAGCGTGTAGCGTGCGATCACGATGTTGCCAAACCGCAACGGGAACGACTACCGATTTATTTCGTGGGCACGCGAATCTCGTTTGCGAGCGATACGTGTTAAAGATGATCGTGTGTGAAACGCAGTCGATTTCCCGGAGAGCGATGCCGATTCACGGTACATATCAGCTGCGTCTGACGGTCGAAAGAGAGGAGGAGATATGCGGCAGAAGTTCGCATTTTGGCGAGGCGTGTTTCTCGCTGAAACGGTTGGACGCGCGGACGAACGGATGGACGGAGGATGCGCACGCATGCATCCTCGCGCGCGCGCGCGTGCACGTGCGTGCGTGCGTGTTACTTGGGAAGCACATGCACATGTGCGTGGCGTAGGAATACATGCGCGTTTCGGGCGTCGTCTGCTGGGCACTACTTTTCGGCGACTGCCACACGTTCCGTCGTTAGAGGAGATGCGAGGAGCAAAGGATGAGCGAATTTTCAGGGCCGAGGGATCGCTGTACGAATGTAGACGCGGCGAGAACTCGTAGACGATCGTGCGACGGTCGCACGAAATGAAATTTTTACTATACAGAAAACGTCTTCCCTTCCCTGCGTTTCGATCGACGTATTGGAACTTTTTTATTCCCCGACGTTTTTTGTTCATTCGCGCTGCAGGATATAAGTTCGCTCGCCTAATGTCCTATCGATATATATCATAGATTAACTTCAGTCTCAGATCAATTTACTTTCCATCGTGTTTTCTGGTTTTAAAAATTAGAAGAAGACGATGAGTATGAGTACGAACGAAGGTTAAATTAAGTTAAATTAATCTCACACTAGAGTGGAATCCTAATCAAAATAATGCACCGCCAAGCCTTCAATTGTTGTTCGCTATCGCAGTTTTTATCGGCATTTAATCGATAGAATATTATTAATTGATGGATTGATGGACCCATTAAATTAATAGATGAAATTAATTAATGCGAGGTATTTCGGTTGTATAATAATAATTGTGCTAAAGAATATTTAAAAATCATTCGACATAAATTTCATAATAATATTATAATATAAAATGATTAAGTGATAAAACTTAATGAAAATAATATATAAAATTTATCGCACACACACCACACATAAAATCCGTAGGTGATCAAACAATTAATGTGTATGAAAGATAAAAATGTTAAGTCGCCTGCATGATTGCTTATTAATACACATTGAAGACAGAATGCAGCTGGTCTGTACGACAGTTTAATTACTTAATAGGCAAAAACTCATCGAGTCACTTTAATAGCAGATCGAGTAACGGTTTTCGTATAAAACATAGGTAACATATTGAGGTTTTTATGTACATGTAATGTATGATAATAATTATGCCATGGCAATGTTTCTCATGGAGTGCGTTTCTGTAATACTAATGTCCTAAATAAATTTTCACAATGACGCACGAATTTATCGGCGAAGATGAGAGAAAGTTCTTCTTTGACGAATCTGAGGTAATGATTCATACACGATAAAGGCGTGTGTGTTTCCCCAAGATTCTGAACGTCGCTATTGTTTTATCGCCGGCTTTCAATCCTCCAGAAATTCCAGATAAAATCGCGTGATGAATAGTCCCCATATTATTCTGCGATAGCAAGAATGTGCTGAATATTTATCGATTTCAATACCGTTTATTCAGTTCGAATCCAAGTAGAACACAAGTCATTGTAGCATATCGAAATGTCAAAATGGCTTCAAATGATTACTAATGTAAATGGATTAACTTTAATCTCGGCTCAACTCTTACCTTTCATCTTCTTCGAATTCTTAGAAATAGAAAAATTAAAAAGAGATATTCAAATTAAATTGCATTGATAGGAACAGGCATATAAGGAATCACTTTTTAAATTAGTTACGATTTTATTTTATTAATATCGTTTGGACGTTATCGTGACTTGTTTTGTTTGAAAAGTAACATTTTCGAATATCTCCAAAATATCTCTAGCGAAGGTAAGAATTAGGGAATTCAGAGACTACATACAATGTTGTTTCCAACGCTTACTGCGTCACACCCAAAAAGTGTAATATAGATCGCAGTCTATGGGTGTTTTCCAGTAAGAAATCGTAGACAGAGAGACTTCGTTACGGACAGAGTGTGGAGCATTCCACACCCAAAGCTCCTGCAGATGTTAAATCTCACGCCTATCATATTTAATAAAATGTATTTTTGACTGATTTTTTCAAAAATATTGAGTGATTTTACAAAGAACGATATTATTTTCGAGAGAAAAAGAAAGGGATCTAAAATTGTTATTTTGGAATGTTACAAAGAACGATATTTGACTAGGATGTTACATGTACATTGTTCTGAAAGAAAAGATTGGCAGCTACAGCAAATTTAGATAGTAAAATTAGCATTTTTAATTAAATGCAGCAGCCAATTAAAAATGCTATGTCATATTTAGCCAATCTTTTCTTCCTTGTAGAAATACATTTCGTGCATATATATACAATAAAGATAAAATATTTGTTATTTGAAATCCCTCTCCCCCTCGTTTGAAGAACTCCACACCCAGAAAAGTCCAGAAGTCTCCGTCCCTACCAAGAAATGACACACAGATATAAAAACAGAAATGTAGTCTTGAATATTAATAACACAGACAATGCATAAAAATGAACAAATCAAAGTTCTTAATTTTCTTTCTTTTTCCATATAAAAGACTATATGATTAATTAATTTTCTTGTGCTGTATGCATTATGTAAAGGTCTATCGCATGCTCCGACATAAAGGGCCGTATCACACGGAAAGATTGAAAGAAGACGTAAGAAGAAAGAAAATGTTGATTTTACGTTGGATTTGTCACTGTTTATGTTATGGTCTCTATTGTAATTGGCCAATTTATTCATCGCTTAAAAATTTTTTATATGCCTACATAGTATATAAAATAATGCTACAAGGACACTAATGACTTCTTTCATTTGTTTAACATCGTTAAATAAGAATGTAAATGAAAATTATTCAGTGTGTCGTTTGTCTTTAATTGCCGAAAAACGTTCTATGATAAAAGAATATCGAACAGGTATATTTTTGCATACTCGCGGTGAAGTCTCTCGGTGATTCGCAATTTTTTTCATCGAGGGGATGACCGCGATGGAACCCCATAAAAATATATATATATGTATATATGCTCCTCGTTCTCCCCTTTCCTTCGATTATTCATAGAAGCAATTACACGGTCGCGTCATAAAGATCAGTTAGACAGACAGCGCTTCGCGATATCGCTCCGCACGATTTGTAATTACAAAGAGCGCGTAGCATCCATTACGGGATCGATCGGCCAGCTTGAAGCTGCCACCCGGAGTCGAGTATTTTCAAAAATTTTTAGGTTATAACCACACTGCTATCAGAGGGGATGGAGCGCGAGCGGAGAAGAAGAGATGCGATATGCAATGGGAACTATTTCGCCGCGGCGAAGCAGAGATACCGCAACGCGCGCGCGGCGCGACATGACGCGACGCGACGCGGTGTGGCGCGGCACCTGCCGGGCTGCGCGCGCATCCGGCACGCTTCGAACGAACATAAGCAAATGACGGCGAGGACTTTGCGATCGGCGACGCGCGATTGGCCGTTCGGCAGGGGCGCCCGGTTGCTAAGCAACGGCAACACCGCGCGCATTACCGGCCGGCGTAGCCGGCACTACGAACGGAGAGAGAGAGAGAGAGAGAGAGGGAGAAAGAGGCTTTTATATAGTGGCGCAGAATTTCGTCCAGAACGACGGTGGCTTTCATGGAGCGCGTACGCGGCGGATTGTAAACGATATACCGTGCGAAGCGGAGCGGACCACTCACACGGACGGGCGCGCTTTCTCTCCCTCCTTTCTCTTTCTCTCTCTCTCTCTCTTCCTCTGTCTCTTTCTCTCTCCATCCTTCTCCTTCTCTCCTCCGTTCCAATCTGTGTCTCTCTCTCTCTCTCTCGCCGTCTGTCGCTCGCGATCACGGACGGTACGACGCACGCTCCCTTTCTTGACGTATCCCCGCCGCCGACCGCCGGAGATCCTCAGTCTCGCGGTAAAGGACGTCGCGTGAGCTTCAGAGTTTCAGGGCGTTTAAGAGGAAGAAGACATAAAGATGGCAGAGGACAAGAACGAGACTAGTCCGAGCGCCGAGGGCGAGAAGCCGCCGCAGGAAACGGCGGCGTCGTCGCCGCCGGCCAAGGAAGAGCCGCCGACGAAGGAGCGCAAGGAGGACGAGAAGAAGGTCGAGGAGAATGGCGAAGGCGAGAAGCCGAAGGAGAACGGCGAGGAGAAGGCCACGCCGGAGCCGAAGGATATGCGGGCGATCGTGCTCAACGGTTTCGGCGGCCTGAAGAGTGTCAAAGCCCTGAAGAAGCCGGAGCCTGCCCTCGGCGAGGGAGAGGTCCTTATACGCGTCAAAGCCTGGTGAGTTCGCTTCGCTCTTTCTCTCTCTCCCTCCCCCCCTTTCCCCCCGTTTCTCTCTCTCTATCTCTCTCTCTCTCGCCAATCTCGCGGTCGCCCTTCCGCGCCCTTTCTCTGCTCTCCGAGTGTTCGCGCGCCAGCGAGAGACTCTTGGTCTATATTCCCTATACGCATCGTTCAGCGCGCTGCACCGAGCCGTTAGATGGAACGCCGATAGAAGCCATATTTTCCCTATTAAACCGCTGGAGCGTCTCGAACTCGCGCAGTTCGACCGGTCTGTCTATACGAACGAGCGAGCCATTGTCTACGTATACGTCATCACATTTTCGATGCCTGAAACCTTTTCTGAGATAATCTCGTCGATCGTCGATCCCAGTTGGATCCGACAATCCTCTTTCGACGAGAAGACTGTCCGAATTTTCAAATCGCCTACTGTCAGAATCGCGGGTAAATCGATAACGGCGAATTTTCGTCTCCCGTTTTGTTTTCGTTCGATCTCCCGTTCTCGACGAGTATGAGATTCGGAGATCGGAAGGTCACACGCGCGTTCGGAACGAAATAAGCGGCGCCCATATGGACTTTCGTCGGAGACCTTTGTCACGAAAATACGCGGCAGGGTGCGGCACACGGCTTCGACTTTGGGATATGCCCTTCGTGGTGCGTTTTGCTGCACTCGTTCGCCGCAGCGCGAAGACGCGCGAAGGACGAGGGATCGGTATATAGAAAGAAAATAACTTTCCTTTTATTTTGTTGATAGACATTTTCCAGACTGTTCTCGACCTCTCGCGCTCCCAACTTTCCCACGATAAATTACGGAAACTCTGGTGATTATTATATAAATACACATTATACCACTCTGCGATATGCGGGTCGTAGTAACCAGCGAATTTACGATCCTAATCGTCTAAACGGAGTGGAATTGAGAAACGTAAATGTTGAAGCTCGGCAATCCACGCCTCATTAGAAGCGAAACTATATCGTGCATGAAATTTTTATTAACCCTAAACTGTTTCATCCGTCTTTCTTTTTTCCTCTCCGAGTGTGTAATATCAATGGCCCCGGGCATTGATCGCTCGAGAGGATCACGCTGAATAGTCGAAAAGTACGCTTGATACACTGACACTTGATGCCCCGTTTAACGACGATACAAAGCGCAGGGGGCGTGATAAAAACACGTCCCGAATAACGATTTGTTAACGGCCCGAAGTGTTGCATTCCTTACGTCAGAATTTCTCGATGCACTTCGTCTCTCGAACATCCCATTCGCCACGCACCGCGACTGTCGATCGCGGTGCACGATCATCGATGGTCGATTAATCAATTTCCAAAACGCGGGCGTTGCCGCGGGAATTCATGAATCACGCGACGGATCGGCTATTTATTACGTTACGTGCGAGATAGGATGCCATCTTGATTTTTCAATTATAAAAAGGAGAGAGATGTATGTGTAACAACCTGTGTGTGTGTATATCATATCCTAAAAGAGAGGCGGCTTTATCTCTCGCGGCCAGGGACAGTCGCGATGATGATGGTGCACGGGGGAGATGGCGAACATCGGATTCGCCAAAGGCTGCGCGCGGACCTTTTCACGCGTGAGTCACGTTTTATAAAAGCTATTGGGATTGATGAGAAAATAGCCCCCATAGAAAGATATCACGCTGCCAATGCCGGCGAATAAATTTGTCTGCCCCGCTGCAGACGCGTTCGTTAAGCCACGAGCACCCCCGTCGTCGCGCGTCGACGGGACGGACGGCTAAATAAAGTACCGCTCTCTCAGTTTGTCGTTTCGATAAAATCCCGGGACGGCACACTACGATTCTGCAACTTTTAACGACGGCGCGCCAATACCGTTTATCGTTGCGCAGGAATTATATGTGTGGTACAAAAGCTGCGCAGCGACAATGGCTGCGCTCAGCGGAAAAAGCAGCTTTGCAAAAATTTATTAATAATCGATTCAACTTGTTCTTAGAGTTTCACGGTAGATCTAAATGCGCAAACCAATCGTGTTAATTGAATTAATGGAAATAATCCTATTTTCGGGCAAAGTGGATCTTTTAGTGCTCGATAATGTTAAATGCACACATTTTTGCAAATATATTATTTCAATTTTAAATGCTTGTTTGTCGAACTTGAAATGCAATCGCAAACTGAACCTGAAATTAATATCTCAATTTAGATTGGGGCTGTCAATTTTAATAATGAAGCTATTAGCACCTTAAAAATTTGTTAATAATTTATCGCGAAGAATTATATTAGAGAATTTTACAACAGTTGCAAAATTTGTTTTCTATTTTGTGTTTTGCTGTTAAATGTAATCAGTATAACGATAGCGATATTATCGTTAAGGTTACAGAATCGGAGTATAAATAACAATATTCTTTTTTTACGCCACGTGACCGTCTTTTGAAGAAACCCAAGCGCCTCTTCTTTTCGTATAGAAACACTAATCCTGTCAAAGATATTCTCCACTCCAAGAAGTATAAATTCATACGACATAGAAGGAAAGACGGGGGAGGGGGGGGGGATTTATGTATATACGGGCGCTTTTGTTACGTGATTTAATTATGTGAACAATGTTTACGATGGAACGTAATCGCTCTGTTGCTTTTTTTTATTCATCTTTGCCGTTACAGCCCGAGGCATTCTTCCATTTTAGTCGTGTGTGCGTTCACGCGCTTCGCATGTGAGCGTGAACTCCATTTGGGCGTACACGCGCCCTTTGTAGTGAAAGGGTTATTCGTCGCAGGAAATGTCGAATTTAAGACGTCGCGTTCGAAAGTGGAAGCGGTATTAAAAGTGCGTGTCGTTACTGGGACATTTAGATCGATATTTTTTTTTTTTTTGATAACATTATTTTGAGGAACTCTTTTTTATTTTATCATAAGAGAGAAAAGGAGAAAAGGAGTTTTTATATTGTTATAAATTCCTGATAAAAATATTATTCAACGAAGGTACCTAAATAAATTTCTTGGGAATTTAACGGCGAGAAACTTTTGACGGAAAGTTAATTGTGTTCCAAAATAATAATTATAAAAATTTTCGAAATTAAAATTGGAACTTCCACGGAAGACTGATCTCGTATTCGTCTTTCTTCAACATTGAATTTTTTATTACGAGCGATTGTACTCGCGAGTAGTTTTCCGTATTCTATACGTATCTCGTTCTTGATTACTCATGCTGAATCTATTCGCCGAAGGAAATGGGCGATTACTCCTGAATAAAACAGTCCTTCCGGTCGTGTCTACAGTGAGACAGCATAAAGTCCAATGAACCACCTTATTTCATGTATAATAGATAGTCCTCGACGACGAAAGAAAGCGAGCTGGCACGCCGAGTTTGTACGGATACTGTTCCAGAAGTTTAAACTCAAGTGGTCCCGAGAACCCAATAATGCATTCTCGTTTCGCACCGTAGTTTCTTTTTCTAACGAAGGAAGGATGTATATAAACATTTATGTCACATTTCGGAGCAGAGTTCACCCGGTATTCTGTAATCTCTTTTTACATTCCACGAGTTCTGGCCTTCTATCTCTCTCTTTCTCTTCAAGGCGTTCCCATAAGAAATTGGAAGCGACGGGGAAAAAAAGGCGTGCTCGCGATGAAAGACGAGTGTTGGAAACGCCTTAAAGCACGGGGAGAGAGAGAGAGAGAGAGAGAGAGAGAGAGAGAGAGAGAGAGAAAGAGCGAGGGAGAAAAGGAGAGAGAGGCACACACGCGGATCGCGGTGGTGTATTACCGTCCGCTGAATGGTATCCGTTCAAAGTTTCCCATAACGCGATATTAAGACCTCATTAGCATGATAAACTCGACGAGACAGATACAATGACGCCTTTCATCGAGCAAGCGCTTCCACGAAAACGCGATCGCGCGGGCTTTCGCCCGTATAAATTCCAAATACGTCGAGAATTTTACGTGCGTGCATCTGTGCACGCGTACGTGTGTCTACCCACACGCGATATCGCCGATTATTCACGCACTGTTTGTGCATAGACGACACAATGCGGACCTGTTATCACTGCATCAACCATGTATCAACTGCATCAACGTAAGGCGTAAGAAAGAATTATTCGCGGCTTTTAATTGCCACGGGGATTGCAAGTTTTTAGATCTCTTGAGGATCCTCGGACTTCTATAAATCTTCAGCTCGGCCATTGAATGCTTCTATTCAGATAAACTTGCGTATAGTAATGCGTAGCGCAGCACGAAGAACCATGTGCATTAAGAAATTATGCAATCGAATTTCTATCAGAAGGGCACACCTAAAATTCGATTGAATCTTCCGTATATATTCGTGGTTGTGGAGCTTCGCAAGTTTATCCGGATACACCTTGGAATCCTTTTGAATTCGCGGATTGTTGAAGTCTCGAATTCTTATCTAATAGAATTCGAATCTTCAGAAGCTTCGACTCTTCCGTTGATAAGATCCTGAATTCTTCGAATCTTTTTTTTTTGCGATTTAGCTCCATCTCAGCGGCATTACGATATAATGTCACTCGCGGAATAATCGCAAGGTGCATAAGTGCCTGCTGCAGATGTCGACGTCAAGTCCAGGTCTGAAGTGGACGCGCTTTCATATACGGTTATCGTCGGCAATCTTGGCAATCATGACGATAACGTCCAAGAAATCCTGAGATTATTTTCCCCGAGTAGCAATGCTATGCCTTGCTTTAATAAATTCTTTTTTATGTTCTCAGATTCACTCGGCATAATTAAATTAAGAATAAATCAATGCATAACTTTTCGGCTATACGAACGATCACGTCGATTTCTGTGCGCACGCATTTACGTTGACATCCGCGTGCGTGCCGGGAGGAGGTGGAAAGGAGAAAGGGTGGAAGCGAGGTAGAGGGTGTAGGAAATACGGGTGTGGTTCGATCAATACGGACATCCCATAGATCTATCGGTGCGTACGTACCGTCGCGGGTGAATCACACTGAAAATTATTGCTTGTAACGTGGGTCGCAATTATACACGGATCGAGAAATGTTTTCCCCAAAACTTGTCTCTAACTTGAAATAAACTGCCCGCCTGTTATCTGTTTTTATCTCAACGCAGCGGCACAACACGATTAATCAGTTTCTGTTTTTTGATTTCTTTGCACGCGTTAAATGTTGAAACGTTGACATATGATATCAATTGCTTTACAATAAAGAGACAAAAGATATACATATACCTGTATATTTTATATCGATTAGGAGGGTGTATTATAGATTCGCCCAATTTTCGCGTTTTTTTTCCACGACCGTTAGTTACTTTATAGGAGATATACGTTTGCGGATATACAATTTTTCGAACATTTCTGATGAAGCTAACTGACATTTGTAATTACATCTTAACGAATTCTATAATAATCATTCATCGTTTTCTGCATTTCATTTAATTCGACTTGGTTATCACTGCAGGTCACTGAAGCAGATTGGATGTTATTAAAAGAGAAGAAGAAAAAAAGAAGATTAACGACTTGTAAATCTTCAACTACTAATCGTCGGACTCCTTTACAGTCTATCAAGACATACTTGCATAACTGCATAACTGTTGCATAAAGAAAACTGTCCAATTGCATTTCTAATAAGGACGCGCATAAAATTCGATTGGATAATTTTCTTTATGCATATAATCGTGTAGCTACATGCAAATTTGTCTGGATGGATCCTTAGTGTCTTTTTAGATTTGCGGGCCTTTGAAATCTTGAATTCTCTCTTAAGCCTGTGTCACATTATACATTGGAGACTGAATGAGAATTACGAATTAGAGATTAGAATTCGATTAGTCAGATAATTTTTATTTTGTTCTAATTGATTGGATTCTAATCTTCCACTCGCAATCCTCCAGCTTCATTACACAGTATGATATGGGCTTAAAACGCGATATATACTGTCAGTATTGAATTTCATTTTTAGTATTGATGGTGTATATTCGAGCACGGACCTAGATTTTCAAATCTTCAAGATCTTCAATTTTTATATTCTGATAATACTCTCTAAATTTCTTGGAGTGAAATTGCACTCTAAAAAAATTAAAATACTATTTAAAAAAGAGTGAAAATATTGCACTCTTGGAGAATAAGATTCACTCCAAAGGAAGAAAGTCGTACTTCTTTTTTGAAAAAGTGAATGTTACACTGAAAGATGGAAATTTCACTCTAACAAAAAGGAGTGAGAAAATCTGTAACTCTTAAAAGAGTGCAAATATTTTCACTCTTTTGGAATGAGATTCTGAACTCTGAAGATATTTACAAGTGTTTCGTTCGCGTATTTGCAATACGATGCGTGCGATTTCGTGGAGCAAGTGAACAAAGGGGCGCGTATCGCTTACAGACCTCACGCCACGATGCGTAGACATTCGATAGAGCGAATCTTAAAATATGCAAAACGACCGCAGTTTGACCATGACAGAATTGTTCATCGCCCGCGTATGATTCACGGATATATATCGCTGGCGTGGCAAAACAGAGAAACCGACCAGCTAATCGTTGCGTCTCGGGTTATCGTATAGATTACTAAGTATTTTCCGTTCCTTACCGGTCAATAAGCGTAATCAACATGATGCGTCATCTCTGGCGTCTATACGAATCGCCGATAGATTTGCCGATCGCGCTGCATCACCGCGACGAATCGACAATTTTTTTTTATCGGACAGTGAGAAAAACGTCTAATTGAAAATGGATGACTATAATTGATTATATATCGATCAGAATTCCAGATATCCACAGTTATCTCACGTAGAATTCTAGTAGATTAGTTTAATGAGAAAATTCTGATATTCGTCATTTTCAATTAGAATTCTAATTAATCAAATCAGACATTGTTCTCAATGTATATAAAACTGGAAAAATATAAAAAATAAGTTAAACCGAGATTAAAATTAATCGATAGAGAATATGAGGCTCACTTCTGTCAATGTAGATTTACTGTAATCCTGATTTAATTTACTCTTTACTTTTTCTAATTTCTAGAACGAGAAAAAGATAAGTTAAATCGAGATTAAATTTAATCTATATTGGTAGAAATGGACATAAAGAGTCAGTTAACGGCGTCGATGGAAAATGTACACGATGCTTATCGAATTACGAACGCGAGTATTCACGTGACTTCAGATATCGAGATTGATGGTCGGCTCGATAGGAATTATTTACACCGCAAAAGTGTATTACACGAGAGTAAGACAGACTGAGTTCGCAGTTGCAGAACGAAGCGACATTTACGTCAACGTCAGTGCCACGCTGATGATTCACAAAAACGATATGACGGTACGCGTTTGAATCCGCAGCTGTTGTCTTACCGTTCGATTCTGTTTTTCGTTATCTGGCCGCTTGTATGGCTACCGGAAAACTTAATTCAGCCATATACATTTCTAATCTGATTTACTCATTGTAATTATACTGACGACATCATTTTGCAGATATATGTTTTGTAGCTCGTTATATTTTCGTCCCGAGTGCTTAACATAACGTTGCCAGGTAAATCGAACGTCATGTTAAGAACGTAGTTGGATGAGATTAGATCTTCGCGTAGCGGATCACACTTTATCCTCGCATGCGTAACTAATCCGTGCTTTAACCTCTCCTCGTCGCTTCATACGTCAGCTCCACATACTTTTCTCACCGTTACATCCTCCTGATTGCGATCCACTTCGCGCGAGTCACCGTCTACACAGAATAATCCGTCGCGGTTTACATGCACACCGATAGACCGTCGTACGTCATCGTAAAAGTGCAGCAGCCTCTCTCGCCTTCTCTGTCATCGAAGATGATATAAAAAAAAGCAACAAAGAAAAACTTTTATATCGGTAATACTACTCGTAGCCTCCTCTCTTACCCCCTGTTTAAAAACAATAATGATAACTCGGTTCGATGGGGTCATCTGTCCCGCGTGCATACAGTAATTGCTACCGTTCACTTTTCTTCAGGTTATACGCTCCCTGTGTTTTTCTGCTGCCTTAAGGGATCCTAAAGTTGTCTATTTTACCGACTGTTTTTTAAATAAATATTTTCTAACTGCATATATGTATGTATATACATAGATTTAAGAATTATGGCAAAAACGAAAAACAGTTGGAAAATTACAGTTTTGTTTACTTGTAGTGTCAATTTGTATTAATACTTGTTTTATACTCGATATGTTTAAAACAATTTTGATTTGAACTAGAGATTATATGAATAAACAATGTTGATATATTGTATACAACGTATTTTGCAAGGTGAGTCACTTTATTTTCTTCAACGATTTAAGGATATAATTTTCATGAATTTTTTAAAACTTAACAGATATCTCAACATTAAATCTGTAAATTTGATGTGACTCATTACAAAAATCACAAAGGAGAATAATTGCAATAGCTGAGGATGACGACTCCAAAGAGAGTCGAAACGTTTTATTGTATTTATGTGGAATGAAGGATTTAAATAAATCCACTTATTATTGATTGCGTATCAACAACAACACTGCATTCTCATTCGCCCCCTGTTACAGGAGAATTTGTGGTTTTGTTGAGTTCTTAGAATTAGTTTATGCCCATTCCTACTAGGTAGTTTAACTTTAATTTTATTAGTTCATCTTTTAATCTTCTTTTAATTCTTAAAATTAGTTAAAATTTAACTATATTGGAAACGTGCATTAAATGAAGGATTAGTTAGAAAATTTGTACATACATGCGTGCAATATTGATGTATCAACGACACGTGAATCGTATATGTATACACATATACTTTCTGAATCGGTCAAACAGACTTTAGATAGGATCCTCTTCAGCAGGTTCAACCCTCGCCACTCCTCTTTCTGAAAGAATGATTCGCAATTGCCGTTAAAATGCCAGCGACGAAATTCCTCGGCTGATTCTCCTCCGACAGTTCGATATCTCTCTTTCTCTCTCGCATTTGTTCGCCCGGTGATGCAACGATAAATAATTCGACGAGCGTGGTATTTCGATTAACTTCGCTGGTATCTCGATTGATCTCGATCGATGCGTTGACTTTACTCGCTCGTAATCGCATCTATGGGAAGGATAGTCGCTCCTCTTATCCGCGATATGGCTCGCGCGATTGTTTACGAGCTCCTCTGCCTATAGTCCTTCTTGTTTATCGTCCGTCTCTCTGACGTGGAAGATTTAGGTTAATGAAATCAGAACCTGGCTTATCTCTAATAATAAAGTAGCCAACGTAAGGAGAGCTATTGGCCTCTCGTCACTATCCTGCTTGGCCGACTGGCTTATCCCGTGACTTTACGAAGTAAATCGCGAGGCGACCAGCGCGCGTAATATTCCGTTCGCTATTTATAACCCTTCCGTTCCCTGCATAATTCATATATACGCGTTCGCGTTAATTCGCGCATACCGGCCCTTCATAGCCTAAATTGAGTTTAATTCGTTTCTCCCTTTTTTTTTCTTTCACGCGCTTCGCTCGCTTTTTTCTTTTTTTTTTTTTTAAAGTGAGCAAACGGGATACTCGACAACTTTACGCACCTATTCTCGAGATAAGGTAACGACGTCGTCGACTTCGATAAGCATAATGACCACGATGCGCAAACCATCACATATTGCGCGCGGAGACCATGTTATACACGATCATACATGTTTACAGATCCTGTAAAAATTAAGACATTATAAAACAAGTGTTCTTTTACATATATCGTTATTTTATATATTATTATATTTTAGGATACTTACACGTACTAGTATCAACTGCAAGAACTTCATCAATTATTTTTAATTTTACACGCCAAAATTGTTTTTATTTCGTAGAACATTGATGGTATAATCGATAAATTTGCTTATTAAAGAAGAGACGCGAGCTTATACTATAGTATGTGTTGCCAGCCTCTCTCCATTTGAGTGAATGTTGGAAAATCGATTATCAACGTTCTGTGAAATAAAGATAATATAATAATGTCGACATACTAAAAAATGTGATGAAGTTATAAATAATTCATGAAGCTGTTGGTATATTATTTGTACAAAAGTATCCCAAAACATAAAAGGATAACAAAAATGCTGTTTTACTATGTCCTACTAATTTTTTACCAGACCATTCGATAAAATTTATGCGGATGTCCGAACTTGCAAGAACGGCAGCGTATATACAATGTATACTGTGTGTACTTTTCCGACGTGCACGCGTAGAAATACCGCTGCGGCGGGTTCGGGTGCACTTTCACTCGTCCGAACGTCGGCTCCGATCGGAGTCACGCGAGATTCGTGCATTTGATTTTGCCGTACGATTACGTAGCCGCCCCATAGGCGCCTCGGTGTCTTCCACGACGATCGATTGACGTGTATATCCACGGAAAACGCACGTTTCACGAGTGAGAGACGGTGCGGGTCAAAGGGCGACGGTCTGGCTCTCCCATTTAAACATAGACACGGGGTCGTTTCCGATAAACGGCACCTGTTCTTTAACGATACACGCTGTGTGTCTCTTTGAGATCGAGTCTGGAAATAATTAACTAGCCGGCTGTGTTAAAATCGCGCTGGGATATCCTTTGTATTCAACGACGTGTGATTTGTTACGGTAACTTGGATTTCTTTCTCTCCGTATACAACGTGTGTCGATTGGAGACACCCTGTATACTGTGCGTGTCTCTCTGCGCTGGCTTTGTGCGGCTTTGTGTGACCCTGGGGTGCGTTGCATGTCGCCGTCCGGTCCGGTCCGTCCGTTCAATTGCCTCTTGCCAAGAATGGAGAAAATTATTCCCCTCAATTCGACGCAATTTAGAGGAATTAAGCGATCGCGAGCCGCGGGAGCCGCACTCTTCTTCGACTCGTAACTTCTGAACCTTCTCCTTGTCCTTGTACACTCGCTTCTCTCCCTCTCTTCTTTTTTAAGGAACCTCTCAATAAGAGCGAATCGTCGAATCATGGTTACTCTGGTTCCCACGAGAGCCTCAGGTAAAAATCGCTGAGGGAACAGAGGGCCCGGCATTGCATTACTCGGCAAACATTTTCAGTCCAGTTTCGTTGTAAAATTATACAGTCTGGTTTATATCGTAGATCGCTTCTCGCCGTCATAGTTAAATTTCATCGGCTTCCTGTACAGCACGATTGGAACTCCAGAGTCAATATATCGTGGAATTAAATTGGCAAATTCCGATCGATTAATAGCCGTTCAATATTGCTCGCTTTATTACACATAATCGATCGCTTTTCTTCATTATCGCTTGTCGCTACATTATTCGTTAATTAGCCGTGCGGCGGATATTATTAGCGTGCTGGTTACTCCGAAAGGGTTAATGGCAGTACGCAGAAATTCTGCTTGGCAGCCGGAACGGACCGTTTTTCTCCGAGCGCGACCGCGCTCGTGCAGCTCCCGGCGCGCCGGAAGGAGCGGAAACGACCCTAAGTACGACAAATTGTGAAAGTAATGGACGTAGTAATATGGTGTCTTACAAGGTGAATGAAAGCGTCTCGTGTGATCGGCTCTAAATCACGCGCGTTATCTACTCAGTTAACTGCGACGACAGCGCGACGCGTCGCGACCAGAATTTCATTACGACACATCAGGCTCTCCGTAACTGTCGCCGCCGCGCTGTTGTTTTATCTTTGTGGGACGGAATTTGTTTTCGTCCGCAGTTGCGTCCGCGCTTTATTACGTTTAACTGTCGTATTTGCGCTCAACGAGTTTGTATTAGCAACTGATAGAACGATGGGTGGTCGCGAATAGTTGAAAGCTCGCTTCATCGACTGTTTGACGAGCTTATTATGTACGGCGCGAATATCGGCGTTGCAGCATGGAACTAAAACGTCAACGATCTAATATAAAAATGACGATACACATAATAAACTGTCGTTTTTTCACATTTTTTTTTAAATGTAATTTTCCCATTCTTGTCCCATCATTTTCCTTGAAGGACATCGCACTAAATTATATTCAAAAGTCTTGGTGAAATGAGATGATTTTTACATAGCTTATAATATAGTGAACCAAAAATATTATATATAATATGCATTATTTAAGTAGTGGATATCAAAAGTGTAAAAACTGGTGCTCTGGGAGTATCACCTTTGATACACCACACTTAAAAATGATTTATTATGACATCTTTTGTTCATCGCATTATAAGCTGTTCATTGTGTGTGAAAATTGACTTATTTCTCTGCGGAACCCAATTTTCCATATAATTAGCGAGGTTCTTTTTCAAGTTTTTTTGCGACCAGAATATACACGATTGTCACAATTTGCATATAACAATTACACGTTGAACCGCGCGGACTGAAAGCACATGTTGAAACCGCGCAAAAGCCGAGAAAGGAGTTCCACGTAGCTTTATATCGTTGTGTTTTACTACAGAGAGACTCGGTACATTAATCGCGACGACGCCACCCTCGTTCCGGCGAGCGAGGCACCTCGCGACCCCGGATAGTTTTTACGGCCATTTAAAATTGCTAATTTTAGACGGTGGATTTTTCCGCCACGCCCTGCAACCGCACGAGGGATAAGTCCGCTAGGACAGCGCGCGAATACTCCACGTCAGCGGGCGGGATTTAATAGAATCGGCTTAATCCAATGCGGCGTTTCGGATTGGCGTTCGCGGACGCCCGTACCTGTCAATAAGCCGCGGAATAGAATCATTGTGCTGTACTTCGACTCGTTTCGCTTCAATTCGTCCTTCGACGTGGGGAGCGCGGTGTACCGTTCGCGGTTATCCCGGCAAATGATGCGTAAGTCGCGCGTGTTCCCACGTATTACGTTCCTCCCTTGTTCCCCTCCCGTCGCGTTATTGGACACGCCGTATAAATGTATATATATACGCTTTTCGATCCATGCGATTTATTGCGTACCGATACATTAGGTATAATCCCCGTATAAACTTGCTACTTGCGTTCGCGACGTGCGATTACACGAGTTGCACGTGCTCCGACGTTTTGTTCGGCGGTTTCCGTTGCTTTCGAATCCGTTAGGCTGAAATTCTACAGTCGGGTAGTAAGCCGTAAAAAATTGACCAATCATAATCGATTACTTTCCTCACATGCGATTGGTCAATTTCTTATGATTTACTGCACATTGACGGTACACTATTATCAATGGAGCAATGGTAACTCTATCTCTTGAATTAAATAACATTTTGTTATCTTTATTCTCTATGTATACCGAAAATGTACATCAAATTCTATATTTATTTGATGCTGTTTCTATATAGTTAATTTCAAAATAAACATCGTCCACATTAAAGTGTGCATTTAGTAAATAATAAATAATGAGTTATAAATTTAATTTATTTTCTAAAATTAAATTTTGCTTAACTCCGATTCAGTCAAATTAACGATATGTTAGGAGCAACGGCGAATCTATAGAAATAATTAAAAAACTCAAATTGGATGTAATTTTTGACATCATGAATTTAATAGTAGAATTTATTAATCTTATCACGTTGTGACGAATCGCGACGATTTAAACATGCATTGTTAGCAATAGACTCCATGAAATTCGAAAAGGGATAACGTGCGCGGTTGGTTCATCCAGTCGTTACGTGAATCATGAGGGAATTTTGTTCTCCAATGTGGTATATCGTTCGCGACCGCAAACTTCCTTCGTTATGTTATCGGTAAAATGTATGCTATCGTACAGTACAGGCACCAGCTGCAATGCATCTATAGTACAGTAAACCCGGGAGACTGAAACTATACCTGTTTGCGCGCCGCGAATGATTCATTCTCTTCGTCGGTCAACAGAAATATCGACAGTTTCTTCTACTTCCTTTTTATTTTTGATTTTATTTATATGCAACGTGACAATACGTGCATGCATACACGTGCACTGGAAAGAGGAAAGGAGCGTATAGCGAGATAGAAAAAACTGATACGCGTAGCGATAAACTCCCACGTGGGCACTTCTGATATACGTTCGCCAACCTTGGACGAGATTTCATCGAGTGCGCGGTGATTCATCACGTGGTGCTCGGTGCTCCAGGAAATTACATGGTGTATCGCGTAAATTGATAACAATTTACGACATATCTCACGAGAGGCGCCGTGCAATCGAAAACGGAGTATTCGCATTCTCAAGCTGATCGCGTTCCGACAGCCGCATTATTCGGAATAAATAAATAATAAAACGAAATGGAATAAATGCATATATAAATTTGCTGTCACATCCTCCTCTGAATTTCAAACTTATCGCAGATTTTCCTTACTATATATATTTGTTTTTATTTTATCTTGTTATTCTACTATAGACAATTCTCCTTTTGTTATCATTTTGTCAAACAATTCAGGTCTTTTCAAAAGACTACGAGATGATACATCGACGCATGCAGAGTGCCATTTATCCGACGATTTTGGCGAAATCCTTCGACGATTTCCGTAGAAATGTCATCGAACTTTTCGTCGGGAGCGCCAATGGTAAATATTTCTCGATTCCAATGAGTAACGTCGCCGCGACGACCGTGGTCGCGTTGCGTGCGACGCCAGGCATCGGTCTAGGCGTCGCGGCGCCTTCGCCTTCGTACCCTCTCCCTGTCAGTCGGGCTGTTAGGTACCGGCGAAGGTAACTACACGTATATTTTACGCGAAAAGACGCGAGCAAGTTCTCGTTGCTATGCGAAGCGGTTTCTATTCCAGCCCTGTTCAATGCTTCAAGCGCAAGCACATATATACGATATCCCTACACGGCGTAAACGTATAGGATTTTATGATCTAATCCTCTCGAGATTATCCGTATTCTGCTGAAAATGAGCACGTTCGTCTGTCCCACAGGACTAAGATCAGAACGAAATTCTAGACGGCGATAACGATCTCGAGATAGTAATAATCGAAGAATAGTATCATATCATATGTTATTAATACGTTATAATGACCATTATGCTAATGGCACGGATGCTGCGATTTGAAACAAATTAACTGCTCTTGATTATAATTTTTGATAATTTATCTTGATTTTTTGAAATTCGAATTTCTTAAATATAAATTTCTAAACAGAAATATTTAAGTACTAACAAAGAAATGTGTTACATAGCGAAAGTGATATAAAAAAAATTAACGTTACCGGTCGAAAGATCACGTTTGAGATAGATATTGTATGGTAGATGATTAAATCTATGAATCCTATATGGATTTCGTGATCTGATTTGGATTGGTACATGTTTTGCCATTTGAACTTACAATTAAACGCAAAATATCTTGATAACAATGCATTTTTGAAAAAAAGATATCTCAACAAACGTTGTAGAGTTTGAATAGGACCATCAGATAAGCTTCTTAGATTTTGATCCAAGGATTTATTGGCTCATTTAGGACCAATTGTAAAATCCACTTTAACCGAATGTAGAATTTCTCTATTATTTATAATAACTAAATAAACACTCTATTAGTCTTAATATTGTGTATTTGACAAATTCTTTTTATTTTTTTCAGTGGATTGAACTTCCAGGACTTGATGGCCAGGCAGGGCGCAATCGACTCGCCCCCAAAGACCCCGTTTATCATGGGCTCAGAATGCGCGGGTGACATTGAGCAAGTCGGCGAGGGGGTTGAGAATTTCAAAGTGAGTATAAGCACGAAACTTTTAATGAATCTGATTACGAGTGCGCAAACTTAAATTGTAAACAAGTTTGCTTCTTCGAGTTCTATGTGTATTTGGAATTTCATTAAGAAATAAAAATGAAACGCGAGGGAAACTATATTGCTCATTTCCTCTGTTCTCTTTTCAAAGAAGATTAATAGTTGCGTTGTAAATAGCGTCCAACGTTATTGGTATTAAATGTCGAAATGCGCACGAACGGAAATGCAGACTTATTTGTGTCGGAAACTTTACCTGCAGACGAAAGTGTAATTAAATTACAAGACGCAGTCTCTTCCCTTTGTATCAGTAGAGTAAAATCGTCTCCCTGAATTCGTCGAAGACTAGAGGCTCGATAAGCCTTAAACGACTAGCTTAGTAACGCGTTAATTCGATTTGGTCGTACGAGACTAGAGCTTATACCTTTTACATATAAGTATCGAAACAGAAGTCCTGTATTGATTTTCAGCATTGACGTCACATGCGGCTCAATGTTGAATTATTTTGAAAGCTCTCGAAACGTGTTTCCTCGGCTGAACTACGAACGCCATAAATAAAATGAGAGGCTACTTTCCCCTCGCGGTCGTTTCGCTTATTAAACCTTACGTCAGGCGAAAAAAAAGAACGCAAAAATTTCCCATATCCCTGGCGCGATAAAGCGCCAGGAGGCTGTATTAATGGTTGCTTCGTAAATAACGTCGAATATCACCCAAGGCGGCATGCTCTCGTATTTAACGTTGTCCGTATTACGGAGAGAAGCTGGCTTCGAGCCCGCGAAATTTCTTTAAGGCACGTTTTTCGTCAGCTGGCGCCGTCGTATGGAGAGACTTGTGCGCTCAGGGTGGTCTATTTTCGCGACTCGCGATAGTCTTTTCGGGGTCAGAAGGCGCGAGCGAGATTCTCGAAGCGCGTAGAGTCAGATATCCGGCCAGCGCGTGTAGAACAGGCTGCCTCGACTTGTCAGAGAGAAAAGTAAAGGGGAGGAAAGGAGCATACGGGTTGAGAGTAATTCGGTTTGTTTCTACCTCGCCCTGACTATCAAGAGACTTTACAGCGGGAGGTCTAATTCGATCAAATGGGCTCGCTCCGCCTTCTAGAAAGACGCAAAGTATAAAATCGTTGAACTTTCCTTATCCAATAACGATCAGATAAGTACGTGAGGAATTCGTGCGCGATATAATTCTGAAAATATCGTATATGAAAATAAAGATACTTTTACAAATCGGTCTTTAAGAGAGAAGTTTCAGACAGAGAAGCTTCCCAGTCTTTGTGTTCGGAATGTAGGTATTTCAAGTATTCACATCTCAAAGTAAAAATAGTTTAGAAGCTACTGAACTTTTTACAATAAGCTGTTAATATAAATTATAGATTTCAGTTCTAAGTCGATCAGACAACAATAAGTTATAGTAATCAGTGACTGCATTGGAGATATAACCAAATTCCATTTCTTACGACTTAAAAATTGGATTATTATATATTATATGATCAATCATGCAGACTATGTTGTTTGCCCTGAGAATCATTTTTTTGATTGGCTAAAATATTATGACGTAACAATATCCAATATGATTTATTCTGAATGTAAGTTTTCTAAGATTTATGACTTATAATTTTGACTTACCACTAGTAGTATAATATAAGAGGTGACTAATAGCTTATTGTAGAAAGCCTATGAATCTAAGTCCACAGCTTGCTTTAAGAAGCCGTAAGCTGTAAAATCGAAAGAATCAAAAAAGAAATTGATCAATCACAGTTAATTATTTTTCTTACATTTGTGATTAATTAATTTCTTATAGCTTTTTTACTTACAGCCTTTTAAAACGAGCTTGTAGACTGATATAAATGCTCTGCATTTTGACAGACGCAACATGCACGTAATGGTTTTTTCTTTCTTTTAATAGGTGGGCGACAGGGTGGTCGCTCTTCCTGATCACAAAGCGTGGGCGGAGCTGGTTGCCGTACCGGCGACATCCGTTTTCGCACTACCGCCCGGAATGAGCTACCTCGACGCGGCCGCCATCACCATGAATTACACCGTAGCTTACATCCTGCTCTTCGAACTGGCTCATCTCACGCCCGGCAAGAGCTTGCTGCTTCACAGCGCCGGCGGCGGTGTGGTAAGTCGAACAGAAGAATTCGTCTTTATATATTTGTATTTCCTATCGGGCCGAAGTATCACTCCTCTCGAAAGATATGAGAAGGAAGAGATGATGAATTGGACTTTTTAATTACACCCCCTTGTTCATGCTCGCGAATATCCTTTATCATGACTTCAACAACTCGACGTGCACTCGACGCGCCGTGTTGTACTTACGAAAGTATCGTAATGGTTGATTATACACGATGTCTACCTTTCTCTCTTCCTTTTTATTAATTGCTTCTTTTTCTCCTTCCTTATAAATGCCTCGATATGTTTCAATATTAAAGATAACGTCGACATTCGATCGTACGTAACATATTGGACTTCAATATCCCCATCGTAATCATTATCATAAATGATTCCGCTCGTTTCGGATATACTGAGAGATTTTATAATTATCACGTTGAAATGTATGGCGGCTCGAACATTTTAACAACATACGATATGTAGAAGCTATTCCTTTACTGAATGCGCACGATGTTATAATATTATCTTCACCGTGTATGAATTAATATTCTATTGTGCGCGTGATTGTATTAAGTTTCATGGCACAACGCTCGGCACGATAATTATTTTGAATTTTGCAGCGGTTCATCGTTAAAGCGACAGAATGTAGACGAGCGAAAGCTCCGTTTTAGCGTGCAAAAATGCTCAACCAACAATAACGACTTTGCGAAGGGGTGCTTTCGCGTGAGTTTAGACAGCTTTATCGTGGTATCACGTGTATAAGCGAGTTAATGTCTCACACAAAGATGTTCCGCTCGTAAATGTAAACGGCCAGGCGTCTTCGAGGCGTGTATACGTTACTCGGAACAGCACAAATCCGATAAGTTATAGCAGCGTTACGACCGCGGCATCTAAATAGTTAAGAAGCAAGCGTCATTAACATTATTGCTTATACATTGCTAGAACGGTTTTACGAGAAGCACTGGCATATGTGTGCGAAAGACCACGGCACTCTTACGACGTTTTTCCTTAAATTCATTGCGCTTTAGCACAAAGGTAATGGGGATTCGACGGGCGGACGTCAATTTATTCGTAAGGAATTGCCGTAGTATAGAGTACCTAAACAAGATTTTTTACACGATAAATATTTGCACGCTCTTTCCTCTATCGAGGATACCGAAATAAAATTTTCTCCCCCGCGGGATCTCTCTACGAGTTACCGAAATAAAATTTGCCGAGCTTCGTTTACTCACCCGCGGAGATCAGTTTAAATCTTACGCCTACAACTTGAAGATTTTAAACATCTCGCACGGGGTGCGAATGAAATGCAAAATTTCACGAAAACGACGACGAGTAGTCGGATGGTGGTCGCTCGTACGAGTCGACAGTGATGGGGACAGAGGGATTTGGGAAAGTTAAAGTACCAAGGGGTATTTCCGGGTTCTTTGGCCATGCGAGATGGTTTGTCTCTTTTCCCACATCTCTCTCTCTCTCTCTCTCTCTCTCTCTCTCTCTCTCTCTCTCTCTCTCCCCCTCTCCCTCTCTCCTCGTCTCGATGAACGAGAAGGCGAAGCAGAAGAAGGAGATAAGAAGGAGAAGATAGAACCGTCGGGATCAATACGACTCAACAGGTTACACCCGAAGCCAACGACAAGCCACCCCCGCCAACCGTCTCTCGACCCCCGACGCGACGGTTGAGACGAAAGGCGAAATCTACCGGGGAATGCCGGTGCGCGAATCGTACAGGGTGTGAGGGTTGCCAGGCAACCTTTCGCTCTCTCATCGACCACCGTCATGGACCGCACCCGTCTGAGACCATACCACCACCGTCGCCACCGCCGCTACCATCACCGTCACTGGCACGTTACTACCACGTGGCGCGGCTTTAAGCTGCTTCCACACCGCACCGCACCGCATTACACCGGCCACGTGTATACCCGGCGACCTAATCCGTTCTCTTTTCCAAAGAACACACTAAGTCGAGAGAATAAGTCAAAATGATGATTTTTTTGTTTCAAAATTTGACTATTAGTTGACATTAAGAATCAAAATAGAGTTTCGATTTTTTGCATTTCTTGGGGGTTCTTCTTCGTTCTTTTTCCTCTTGTAATTAATGATATTTTATAAAAACAGCTTTCTCAGCCGTTACTTTGCTTTGAAATGCTTCACGAAAATATTCTTGAAAATATTCTCGAACGAGAAATGTACTTAGAAAGAGAAATACGTATACTATATAGAGAAAAAAATATATTTCTTTATTAAAATCGAACTTTATACGTCGAGAAGCTGGCTACAATTTTTGGAATGTTTTTATATGATGGATGTTATTATACGGGACGTGATGGATGGTAGATGGCTTTTTCTCATCTTTTCAGTTCCAGCTGTTAGAGAAGATAAAGAATTAAACGACAATTAAGGTCGTTCCTGAAATCGATCCGACCATTCACTTGTACTATAAATAGCCATCGAGTGGCGATCCATCAGCTATTCTCATGAAACGAGCGCATGGCAAACGGTTCTTGTTGACATTCCCGTATTCACGCGATGTGCTCGATGCATCTGTCTCGAGCGAGGGGTACGTGAAAGTACCGGGAGCGGTACTCAGACATTGTTCATTGAAGAAAGATATGACGCGATTCGTCTGAAAGACTCACAAGAGAGGAAAAGTCCTCCGACGTGATCAGATAATGGTATATTTTTTTCATAGACCAAGTGTGGCCTCTTCTGAAGCTTTTCCGTCGTACGTGACCAGTTTTTCTTGCGGCTAATACGCGGAAATCACGGCGCGAGAGTGCTCGTGTTTCTCTGGCTCATGTGAAATCCATTGTCGTCGTTGAGCATGAATTATCGTTCCTATATACATACGGCTCTCATCCTCCTCGATGTCTCGAACAAGAAAGCAAGAAGGAGGAAGGGGAGTACGAATGAGGAGCGATGGGCGACATTGTTCTTCGAGTCCGCGGATCGGTTAATATTAATTAAGTCATTGTTTCTACACGCGAGAAGAAAGCTTCCGCTCTCTGAGATTCGTGAGGCATCGCCGGTGAAGATGCAACGTTGCTATACAAAATATTTTAGGGAGATTTATCGCATATATGTTTTATATCGTAGCAAACAGTTTTAAAATTATAGCAAATACAATAACGAAGTGACAAACATCTTCGAGAAAACGGGATGTAATTATTATAAAAAGCTGAAATATATTTTTCATAATTATTTAGAGATTCTAAATGATCTGTTTGTCTTTGTCTCCTTTGCTTTCTTCTCTCTCTCTCCCTTTCCTCTTTCTTTCTTTCTTTCTTCCGCTCCCCCTTTTTACTTGTATCTTTTTTTTTTTCATTTATGCTCTTCTTCGAGCTTGGGGCACTCTAGCATCGGCTCGGTCGTCTGGTATCGAATTCTCGACAAGGGGCGGAGAGAAATGGAAAGCAGCGAGCGCGATTCTCGGAAATAATGTATGCCGCTTCTGTTGAAAATCTCGAACGGCTGTGCACGCGGCCAGTACGTTCTTTTTTCTTCTCTCTTAATCCCATCTCATCCTTTCTTAAGATGTAGCGTTACGAGTAGCGGCTCGACGCCGCCCGTCCAATTCGACGCGTAACTGGATTTTCTCGGCAAAAAGTAGCGTGCAAAAAGAAAGGCTATGGGGAAAGAAGGTGACGAAGTATATGTTCACGCGTATTTTTTAATGAAGCATGCGAAGAAAAAAAATGTGAGAACTGTCTGTTCTGTTCCTTCATATACTTTTGCTGACTTTTGATCTATTATGTTGTTAAATTGATGATTGGACCATATCGTTGAGAAACATTGTTTTTCATTCAATTTAGGGCCAAGCGGTGGTACAGCTCGCGAAAACCGTGAAGGACGTAACCATCTTCGGTGTGTGCAGCAAATCAAAGCATGAGGCCCTTAAAAATGCCGGAACTATCGATTATCTTTTGGAACGTGGCGCAGATTACAGTAACGAAGTCAGAAAGTATGTAGTTCATGTTGCACATAATTAATATTTATATTTTTTCTTTCCGTTGAAAATACGATCAATATACATATATTAAAAGGTTTAAAGAGAATTTTGTACATTTCTTTCATACGTGTCTGTACTTGTTTAGAATCTCCCCGGAAGGTGTAGACATCGTTTTAGATTGTCTATGCGGCGAAGAATGTAATAAGGGCTACGCCCTCTTGAAGCCAATGGGCAAATACATTCTTTATGGATCCAGCAATGTCGTCACCGGGGAAACTAAAAGCTTCTTTTCTGCAGCACGATCAGTACGTAACTCGACTTTTAGATTCATTCAATTTTTCATTCGTATCGATCAAACAAAAGCATTTTGTATATCAATATAAAATATCTTTTAATACTTTAATATTAGATTTTATAAGCTTTGATATATTTTTCTTGAATTGTCTTGTTATTTTTTGTGGTAAGATTTTCTTTTGAGTAATAATAACTTTCTTAGGATTATATTTCTGTCATACCAATGCACATTTTATTATGTGTTTAGTGGTGGCAAGTCGATAAAGTGTCGCCCATAAAGCTGTTCGACGAAAACAAAACGTTGTCCGGATTGAATCTACGCCATTTAATGTATCAGCAAGGTAGTCACGCGTTTGTTCGACGAGCGGTGAATCAAGTGTACACGCTATGGAGCGAAGGCAAGATCAAGCCAGCGGTGGATTCAACATGGGCGCTGGAGGATGTGCCCGAGGCCATGCAAAAAATGCACGATCGCAAGAACATCGGTAAGATCGTGCTGGATCCGAGTCTGGAGCCGAAGCCTAAACCAGCTACGCCGGCTAAGGGCAAAGCGAAAGACAAGAAGGCTGCGAATCAGGAGGAGAAAAAGGCGTCTAGCGTAGAGTCGGAGGAAGGGGAGAAAAAGAAGGAACCAGAATTGACAAACGGTACCTCAGAAGACAAATCTGATAGCGGTAAGAAAATAGAGAATATGACAAATTAATATTACATTATTTCATACATCTCTCGAAGGATCCCAAATATCTAAAGACTTGCCTGCATTTCCTGTTTCAGATTCTAAAGAGAAGGAATCTAGCTGAATTAGCAATAGTAACTAATCCTATAAGAACAAAGAAATGATACCCATAAACATCAAGAATTCCCAGGAAAGTACTATTGCTGAGAGATCCATCGCTGTTATCCGAGAGAATAAATTTGAGAAATCCACGGATGGTATCGCGTAGAATTTACATGCAGATGATTCACAATGAGAGTAAACCGTAATTCACATTATATGATCTAATATAATGGGAAATAGGTAATCTCTCTCTTCAAATTGTTACTTGTAGGACACGGAATTTAAACTTTTAATTTAGCGAATAATTGATCGCTTGCACTGTAAGCTATACACTGCTTTTTTTTTTACGTCGAAATGGGTGTCCTTCCCTTTATCATCTGCATGTATCTATTCTACTTACATTTGTGCCGAGATTAAGAGTTCATACGAGTTATAAGAGAAGGAGAATCATCATAATGCATAAGGACGAGAGAATCAACCAAATAGAAATTACAATCTTGATGCGGTCCACAGTAGTTTACAGAATATAAGAACGTTATGTTTATTTTTTCACACCGACCAAATGGTTAATTTTGCGAGGAGTTAAGTGAGCAATTGTTGGGTATTAGATAGTTATTAAGCAGCTTGAATCTTTTTTTGTTATTGTCATTTTAGGAAATGGTTACAACCTTTCCGTACTTATCAAACAATCATAAAGACGACATAACAGTGAGCAGTTTAATAATTGTGGATTATCCAACAATTTATCTACTTGGCTCTGTCTATTTGTATTGAATACTATCGCTGCTATTATGATATCTATATACTAACAATCTCTTACATTAATATAATATTACCTCTATTTGTAATTTAATGGGATAAAATAACATATTGCGCTAGTTTCCGTGGAGAAAAGCTAAACGCGGGGCTGCATTACTTTCGTATGTAAATTTTATGTATTAAAGATGTTTTTACGCCACCTTATTATTCATCGGTGATGCTTTTGTCACGATGAAATATCCTTTTAAATTTTAACGATATAGTCATGAAAGTCAAGAGTAATATTTAGCATTATATATATGGGGCATTTCGCTGAAATTTGGACACTCTTTTTTCATACTCTTTCATACTTTGTAGTTTTTATGTAAAATTAATTATAGTCTTTGACATTTTCCTATGCAAAAATTTAAAAGTAAAAAAATTGAAGTGTCTAGACATAACTGCCTGAAAACTCATTGTAATCGGTATTTTTCTATATAATCGGGATTCTATATCTTTCTTGAAATCACTGATATGTATTGATCTTTGCAACGATATATCAACGAGATGCTTTCGAGATATTTCGAATTTTGAAAATCTGACGCAATGCAAAACTGTTTAAGAAAAAATGCATTCGTTGATGTTTATCATGCGCTACAAAGTTTGGATAATGATCAGATTTAATAACTAATCTGAATATAAGAATTAACTGATATTTAACATAAATTAATTAAGCGAAAAATGTAATTAGACTGACTAATTATGGCTTGAAATTGTAAAAGCCTAATAGAGACATTGTTCGGCACAAAAGTGCTTTGAGAATTGTCTTAGTAAATGTTGGCGTATTATTATTTCTATTTCTATGTGAAAGAGAAACTTTCGAATCAGTTTTAATGAAAGGACCACCGAGCATAAGTGGTCATACAATACGCATGTCTCGTCGTTTTTATTCAGATTATACAAGTCGATAATGTATTTTAAAGACTCCGAGTAACTTTTTATCGTTTAAATGAAATTTTATAAACATTTTAATGACGTTGCATTAACATATGTACATGAAGAGTAATTTAATGAATTATTAGCATTGTAGAATATATATCGCTCTTTTTTTTTCTACGAAAAGAAATGACAGTCTAAAGTACGCAAAGGCCTCATTTTTTAATTATTATCACATGCTCGCGTAAATGTAATTGTGTCGCTTGGACATGAAACGCGTGACTGCAGTCCGATAAATTATATTAAAATCTTCATTGCAAATTTTTCTTCGACCATTGAATTTTTTAATTAGTTTTCCGACTGGCCGTGATATATTATGCGATGTATTATAGGCCGTTCTGTACGAATAAACAGTAAAGAATGCGTTACTAATGATGATCTGTTAAACGAGAAGGTTTTATAGTAATATAAACGAAAGATTAAGGATTCTCGTGAGTTTCAAGGAGGTAAAGCGAAAAAAAGCAAAAAATGAAGTAGAAAACGAAACAAAAGATCTCGAGGGCGTGTCCTCGACGGAACGCGGCTCGATAGAGAAGCTGGCCGATGCAGAACAAAGTGTGCATATCTCCGGAATGTTGGAACAATTTTGATGTAGCCGATTTCGTTAGGATTTGATACTAGCTCTGTATACCGATATCTATATTATACAAATCACTATACGAGATGAAAGAGTCATGTGGACGAGGGGGAAGGTATGTGTCGACGATATCTCGCGCTCTGATCTCGAGTTCGTCTCGGGAAGGACGAGCGTAAGCGCCAAGAATTAACTGCCGTATCGAATCTCTCGGTCCAAAGGTACATAATACTAATCCTTACTCGTCGAGAAAAACGTATCAGTCTGAAAAAGAAAAAGACAAAAAAAAAAGTGTGGAAAAAAATTGCGAAAAACATGATAAATGTGGCTGCATATTTTGAGACATCTTTTAAACACGTAACGATAACACACAATAATTCCACATGAGGCGAACACGAGTACACGCTCACACACGGAAATACGACGACACCACACATCATACTGTATATTTTATTGTAAGGCTTTAAATGTTTCATCAAATAACTCTATTATATTATAATATATCTATATATTTGTATCGATCGTTTCCTCCTGCCCTGATTACTTTTTTTTACTTAGGTCCGAACGTCGGGATAAGAGTCCGGAATCTGTGCGAGGTGTTACACGTGGGATCGGATGCGTGGGCTTTAAATTTCAAGCTTAGATTGATTAGCGCGAGGGAATGTCATTTCGGGATAATATTAATCAAACAGCCAAATTGTTTATATATAACTGCCAAAAAATTGCGTTTCCAGAGATATTTCGCGCTCTCTTGGTTGAAGGACGACCACGTTGAATATATCGCATTCAATATTTTCTGTACAGCTAGTAATCTAGTATAACTTATATTTTCTGCCATTTTTTCCTTGATGAAAGAGAGATGAAATATTTCAGATATATTTTACGCGATTTTAACGAAAAATCAATAAGAGCTCATTACGTTGATTTATTATATTGATCATTATATTTGATCGCCATAATTTTGGAAATTTTACCTAAAACGAATCTATAGAAATGAATAAAAATTGTGCACCGTTCTCTTTTTGATATCATATCGCGTCTTGTAACTGCGAAATGTTATTTTGGAAATATTTTAATTAGAAGCATAAAAACCATGTGAACGCATGTTGCTGAAATGTTTTTATCAATCAAATTTTTAGATATTTTATAAAAAAAAACTATATATTTAATGTGTATCACATTTCTGTGCACATTCATATTTAGATCGTTCGATTAAGCTACTTTTATAATAAATTTTATGAACAGAATGAATTCAAAGTCTTTTGAATTGTGAAACAATCTGCGTAAATGGTAAAAATTGTACGAAACACGTTAAATCGTATTAATTTTAAGAATTTAAAAAATCGTGATTTTGCATTATCATCATAAGAATCGTATAAATTTCGCTTACTTTTACTCGTGTATGGGGTACACGATGGAAATCAGTCTCCAAGCATTGGTGACAATTTTTTGACATTGGAAAAATAGTTTCATTCTCAAGGCTACGACCATTCCGTTTGGCGCGATAGAGAGAGAAAGCTAGAAAAAGAAGTTAAGAAGTTAAGAATGTCGTGCGTCTTATTAGTTATGCGAAACCGCATCAATGGAAAGCAGGACCTACATTTCGCGAACGTGATACATTATGATTGTGTAAAATTGTAAAATTTGTCAAGGGGTCCGGGCGAAAGCGACGCGCCTTTCCGGCTGTGTGAGACTCTTGGGTCGCGACCAGCCTCGCCGAAGATACTCACGAAAGAAGAAAAGGATACCTTCGCCCGTTCCCCATCAAGCTTGATATATAGATTGTATTTTTGGCTTATTACTGTAAGACTGACTATGTTGCTATATTAAAGATTGCTTCAAAAACAGGCCAATGGAACTTTGTTACATCCTCTTTTTCTCCCACCTTTTTGGATTCTGTAATCATTTATCAAAAATGCATTAATTTTATTATTTCTGAAATTATTCACAAATTAATTTTTTATAAATTGAGTTATGTGGGACGAGGATCGATATCGAATCTGAGATCTGTCGTGCGATGGAGTCAATTGCTTTCACACAAAGATACACGCCACACTTTCATTTTTCTTAAGTAAAACTGATTAATTGAAGACTGGGAAGGAAAAGCATATTAAAAGATGTAAAAATACATATACATATTTTTATTATTCATTCGTATAAAGGTTATAAAACTTAAAATATATATATATTTAACGTATTAAATGTCGATTTTGTTAATTAATAATTAAAAAAGCGCCTAATACACAATATATATCATGCAAAAATTTTCTTTGCAATTTGAGTGAATTGTTGTTCAAGTACTTTAAATATATATATATATATATATATATATATATATATTTATTTGTGTTGTAAAGCATACTTCTTCATGGACGGTATCTCGGCATTATTCACCTTACACGGATGCGTTTTAAGGGTTAAGTTTATTAATAGTGCCAATATCGCGTGTAATAAATAAATTCTGCAAATGGATGAAAATGTGCCGTTTTGCGATAGATAATATTTTAAATCCGAAATAGACCCTTAAATCGCATCGGTATGACATGTAACTAATTATACTAACTAAAATCTAAACTTTAATTAATATATATATTTTTTTTTGTAATATACATATTTATGTGCTATGTTATTAAAATAGATCTTTGATGTTTGTTTCAAAACAGTTACATATTTATACACATAATTGTATAACTCTTGAGGCATTAAATATTAAGGGACGGCATAAAAAACTTTATACGTAAGTATGTATATATGAACAGGACGGTATCATTATCATTTACCCGATTTTGTGAATCAGGCTGGAATACATTTGTTTCTCCTACTCTACTATTTACACAATTTGCCGATCACATTAACTTGTCTTGTATATCTCTTTAATTGATCTATTTTTTATATTTGAGGATTAAAACAATATAAAACAGAAATTAATTGGTAAAGTCAAGAATATTAACGAATACTACGAAAGCACGATCTACGAATAACTTCGCAAAACAGAGTAAGAAATATTAAGAAGAAATGATATTTAAGCTATGAAAACTACTGACAGAAAAAAAAGCAATTTATATGATAACTTATGAAAAACCTGAAACTAATATATTTTTTTCAGTATATTCATTTAGTTACTATGAACACTTTTGCAATAAATCTTTTGGTAATAATAGTTAATAGCATAACTAACGAATATCGCCGGCTGTAGCTATTACACTTGATTTGTACTTCAGATATTTTGCCTCCAAAAGTACAATGCCCTAATCATGTAAGACAAAAATTTCATGCATTTTAAGATTTAAAATTAAAAACAGGACGGATAATAATTATAGATAATAATATATCTAATCGTTAAACAATATATAAAAATATAGACATTACATAAAATGCACGAAATTATACATAATACATTAATACTTCCAGAAATGATTATTTTTGATCGTGCAATCTTATGACAATCAGTTTGTGCGTTTTATATAATTAACTCGCGAAAAAAAAGTTAATATATTCTAAATAAAAGTCTTATAAGTTCTTTATAAGGATTTCATCAAAATTCATATAAAAAAAGAATTTATAAAGTCTTTATATAACCTTATAAATAAATGCGAACATGTATATAATTTTTTATATAATTTATATTAAAAAACAACTTATTTAATAAGTCCTTATTAAATCTTATTAAAGTCCAATTTATATAATTTAATTAAATTATAACAAGTTTTAGATAAGTTGAATTAATAAGTTTAAATATGGTCTTATATAACTTAATATGGATCATTATATGGTCCAAATTAAATCTATATATTTTTTTTCACGAGAAATTATATTAAGTGTATATTTAAGTATACTTATTAAACTTAAGCATTTAAATTTACAGCTATAATTTGATATTTTCAGAATTAAAATTAAATGTGATTCCAAACACACAAACATATACATATAATATAAAAAAAGAATATAAAATAATTTTAACTTCTTAAGAGTGTATCGAATAAAAGCAAATCTAAAAAATAATGGACGTATTGATCTTCACGAAATATGAATGAATATTGACTGAATATTAGAATTTAAACGTTACTTTGTACCTTTAGAAGAAATATACAATCCAGAAATATTGTATAAATGTCTTTTCGCCGATTTCGTTTATTAGTTGCAAACTTTGTGAAATACAAATAAGCATATATACATGTGAAATAAAATTTTTTAACATTTATAATAAACGTTTTCTGCACAATGCAACCAAGCTGTTATGGCTATACGAGTAAATGATAAATTTATTTCACATTATATTTAATTATATCAAACTACAGCTGTAAATTTAAATTGCAATTGCAAGAAACAAAATTTTCTCTTTTCAACTGAATTTCAGTCTTTAAAAAAGTTTTTCAATTTTCAATAATACTAAATTTTCTATAGTTAAGTTACAAACCTCCAAATAATAAAATATTAATTGTTCTTATTTAAAGGCCGCAGCACAAGAGACACATAAGAGAATTAACAAATCATAATCCTTCTTTTTCTCCCACTTCACGGAAGAGAAGTATTTTGATTGGTTGATTCGCTTATGCACTATGCATTATGCATCATGCAAAAGTGTGTGCTGCGGCCTTAACTCTTAAAAAAATGATCTTCTAAAGTTATTGTTTAAAAATATAAAATATAATAATATACAAAAATAAGTATACAAAAACATAGGATTTTTATAATTACGGAATATCCTGGGCTATAGACTGCATAGTAAAAAAAATCTTTAGCATGAGCATTGCATACAAAAATAGTCAAAATTATAAAGTGATTAGCTTCACTGGAAATAGAAATCGAGACTTAAAACTCACCATTAACATTGGTCATTGTGTGTCACATTTGGAAAGTTATATAAAACAAATTTGAAAAATAAAGGCTACGAGTCAACTCAAGATGTAAATTGCTAATATTAAACTTTAATAATATAAATTTAAACAAGAAACGTTTTAACCTATATTAGTTACCTATATTGGTTTCAATCTATATTGGTTAAGAATCTTCAGTGTGGTTAATCAGTTGAAAAATTAAAAATTAAATTATAAATAAAGTTACATAAATAAAGTCACATAATCTTGCGTTGACTCGTAGCCATTGTTTTTAAAATTTGTTTTTAAATTATTGAGTCCAAATATACAGACATTGTTATATAAAACAGTTCCTCAGATATTTATAGTAATGAGATTCGTGTACTATGCTCTGATTATTGTATCATTGCATATTTGTGCTCCTGCTAATGCTGTTAGCAGAGGCAAATTATGGTAATAGAAATGGTTAAGAATCAAATACTTTTACCTTTATATTACCGCTAAATAAAACATGCTGTTAATAGGTCGATACCGAATTGTTGCGTTCGGAAGTATCTTGTTATTGTCACGATGAGTGATGCAATAAGCAGGAAACCTGTTGGTGTACTCAAAAGCATGGCAGCATTATAAATTGGGCAGTAGGGGCACTGGGAGCTACCGCAAACCTCGCATATATTCAATGTATATGTAGGTAGTGCATCAAATATAGATTCGTTGAAACGTTCTGAAAAAAAGGTAAATAAATATCAATAAGCACATAAATTACAATATAAGTTAAATTTAGTGAAAATATATAAATAATGCAAATATATAATTACCTGGAGCATAGTAATCGTAAACGCGAATGGAAAGGTATCGCGACATATTTGCTACCGGATACCAACGTTCCAGTGTGAAGTTTACGCACGTCTCTTCGTTGTCCAGATAATCGAAATAAAAGAGCACTTTCCTTTCTTGAAAACGTGCTCTCTGGAGATTCCTCACTCGCTTCGATAGGATGTACCTATCCAAATTTTGCTGCTGGATTATATAACCGGTTGGTACAGCTACATCCAACACAGCCATGCCGGACCGCGCAGATTCGTTGAGATTCGTCCATCTATGTGGAAATACAACACGTTTTTATAAAAATAAGATATTATTATGATTATATACAATCTTACCTTTGACAGCAAAGATATGAGATGTGAGACTGATTTCTGCCATGGAAATTCGCTCTGGTGACTAGATCGAAGGCTTTGATTGGCGGCTCTGTTTGAAAGTTTTTTATATCAACGTTATATTGCACGTGCATCTGTAGAATAGCATAACCAGCACCCTTTGCCTGCACTTTCACGATTCCCCACGCTTGTGGAATCTGAAGAAATGATAATCATAATTGAAACGTTATTTTAATACGTCTCACGAAACATAAATGTGTCTAGAAACACATTTGGTTCACTTGATGCTACAAATACTTTAAAATTTTCGAGAGATCAATCGGAAAAGAATTTTACTAATTGGCTAATAAAAAAAATACTTTCAAGATTTATACCATCAAGTAGACAGTAACCAAAATGTTACATACCTCGATAGTTTGAAGTTTCGCTAGATTCTTGTGATTCACGGTCAATGTCTTGGTCTTGTTTGTTACAGAACTAAACTCTATATCTACAGTGAGCGAACTGACGTCTCTGATTCTTGATCTGACGGTATATTCCATTAGCGCCTTCATCGCCCAAACAGTATCTTGAGTGGAGGCCCATCCACCGTCTGTTAATCTTTGTACGTTTAGCCACCTCACTATTGGCTCTAACATAATTTCTTGCCGAGCGACGTAAACAAGTAGCGCGTACGAAGTTGTCTCTATATTTTCCGAATCGTAATTAAAGGGTAAGCGCGGCAGTCTAAACTGCTTCTGATTCTCCATTTTAGTCGGAGGAGGCGGTACGTATTCTCTGCCCCAGTACGTATATTCGCCCTCTCTCTGTAACTTTGAAGCCAGAATATTGAAGGCTTGCTCGGCAGTAGAGGCTTTCGATACCATGAGTGCATAGGCCACTATTGCTATTTCATAAGGTTTACCGCGCTCTTCCAACAACTTCAGATTCCTTTCCAACCATTTGATAGCGTTGGCCGCGCTCAGGGCCACTTGAGAACCTAAGCCACCCGTAAGATCCTTGACACTCTGCAGTGTAATGAGTACATGAGCGGTAAGACTAATATTTCGATGGGCTATTAGATCATTTTTATAGTTTAAAGAGCTGTTCATCTTCCGATCCGGTAACCAGGTCACTTCATAGAATGCGCCATCTAGTGTCTGATGTTTCAATATCCAAGAAATCGCCTGGGAGATCACTGCGGGATCAATGTAAAGATAATTCTCCCATTCATAAAAACTGGCCTCTTGGAAAATTCGTGCACAAAACGCCGTCAGCCAGACACTCGGCATCGACTGGTTCCAATCAGTACGGAAAAAGCTGAAAGATCCGTCGGGATTCATGAAAGATAACTGTTTTTGATAACCAATGTTCATGTAGTAGAAGCTTTCCTTTTCTTGTGTGCGATTGCGTTGATTGATCAAGCGCATATATAGGGTGGTATACATGTTAGCGGCAAAACTAAACATGTTCTGCTCGGCACAATCCATCGGCAAATTCATAAGGCTCGTTGCGTTCACCGGCATTGTCGGGAATATAGGCCCCACTACGTCGCCAACCAAACTAATGGTCGCTTTATTAGATCCGAAGACATAGTAACGATTCTCATCGTACGATATGATCGGGGTCTCAGTGATATTCACATGCAGATATTCTTGTATATAGGCGCGATTGCTAAGATCCAGCAAAATCGATTGATGTCGATATTGCGGCACTCCATCTGCTTCAACATGCAGGTTGCGAGTCACCGAATCCCTGCCGATTAGAGTGGTCGCATAGACGTGAACTGTAATGTCGCCAAGTCTTACTGGTACGATGGGCAGATAAACAATATTGACATCTTGAGCAGGGATCCAGATGAAAAATTGATGCTCGCCGAAAGAGGTACGCGGTTTGTACGACTGCACAATACCATTGTCTTCAACGTGAACAAATTTATAGTCTTTGGATCCCGCCAGTACCACTGTTGCCTCGATATTGTAGCGCATGTAATTAAAGACGGATACACGAATACCAATTTGTTCGCCTTGTCTACTGTGAGATGGCATCTCCACGTTTATATAGAACGGCAGGACTCCGGTATACTCTAGCGCTTTCGGCAACATACCAAACCCGATGCTAGGCGACATGCTGAAAGCGGTGACCATCCAATGTACTGGTCTCCGTGGTACATCCAGGTTGAAGATCTGCCGGCCATGCGGGCCAATGTTGATATCTTTCCACAGCCAAACATTCTCATAGTGCCTTTGGATCCGATTGAACCGCTCTTTGCGGAACTGTGCTAAATCAGTCGCGTTCCGTTCGACGCATCGTGCCTCGTCCGTGCCGTCCTCGCAATCAAATACACCGTCGCATTTTTTCTCCAACCTATAGCATCGACCAGTTAAGCATTCGCCAAAACCTTGTGTTCGATTGCACAGATCGGGTCGTCGATGTAATACAGCATCCGTGAAAACGATTAGACCAATATAATCAAACGTGCGATTGACGTCAATACCAAAGGTGGAGGACGGAAAATATACCATCTCATCCGGATCACCATCATGATACTGCCAAGTGTGCGTGTGTGTGCCGTTAGTCTCCTCGTCAAAGTGAGCCATCTTTGTAATTACGTTTGCGTACGACAGTTCATTGCCTGCTTGCATAGTGTAGAATGAACGATCAATACCTGATAAAGCGACGTAGGCGCCAGGTTCGCCGTAAATGGCTATCTCGACGCGCTCGCCGGTCCTTGCTTTCTTGTTATTAATAAACACAGTAAAGTTATTGCGCGAAATGCCATTTACTGGGAAGGTCAAAGAATCTGCAATAACTTCGCCGTGACGGCCCACATAATACACCACTGCCGTTGCGACAGGAGCCATCTCAGGACTAAGAGGAATCGCAAAAGTTTTTACATTGTGTTGCATATTGTCTTCGCCAGTCAGAAGTATTATACCTTTAGACATAATGAGATAATTAAAAACATCAATATAGAAGTTAGTCTGCACATGGAATATCATGTATTGGCCGACTTTGGGATTTTCGGTGGATGTTGATATCTTGATGTGCTTCATATTCGGAGACTCATGGGCGAGCAGTAGCAGCTCGGTCTGAGCCCTGTAACCCTCGCCATCAGTAAAATGCGCATAAACTTTCATAGAGGTGATGTCATCTAGAATTTGATTAGCGCGATCAGATTCCAGGCCGAGTTGTTTTCTGAGATCCATCTTTATGACCCATGCATCCGCATGTTCTGGTGATGCCTTTGGATATTGAATGTCAATGTTGCGACGTCCGCCAGATCGCATCTCGATGTCTGCGCGGATTTCCATCATGCCGTCTCTAAGTTGTGTGGGTCGTAATGGCGAGTTGTCGTGGAAAGATGCAACTAAATTTAAGGTAAACGGCATCGCTGGCTTGAACACCTGTGGACTGCCACCAAGGAAACGAATCTTTGTAGTGGAATTGAAGATCCTTGCCTTAGAATAACCGACGATCACTTCATCTAGAAATCTCTCACCCACTGTCGCGACCACGGTGACTTCCATTCCGTCAATCGACGGAGCGAAACCCAGCAATTCCTGCATAGGATATCGAAAGTGATACGTTCCATTAAAAAATCTCAGTACCGGTATTCTTTCCTCAAAAAAATTAAGTATCCTAAACCACGATGGATAATATTCGTTGAAGTTGAAATATCTCTCAACTGATTCGATCGTTACTGAAGGATTACGTATTCTATCCAGTGGCTTGAAACTGGCTTTCAGAGTCAGATTACCTTTCACCGGTGCGCCCGATGTATAATTTGCCTGAACGATACCGTAAATATAGGGATCATTGTCAAAAAAGAATGCTGGCATCGTGACGTTAACTTCAAAACGCGTTTGATAATATTCTTCTACAACAAATGTCTTCTCCTCCACTTGATTCTGGGCTATTACTTGCACGATCCAGTCTCCAAAAACCGGTTGATCAGAAAGCTGATACGATAATGACACTGTACCTAGATTGCTCTGTCTGCTGAGCCATCGTCTCATAATTCTTCTATTTGGATCTAACATATATACATCCACAGGACTGTCGTAAGCTTTCAATTCCGTATCAATTGGTATCGTTCTAAAACGTACTGTATCGCCCTGCATATACACGGGTTTGTCCAACTGTATGAAAATAGTCATAGAACGTTGCGAGAATATCAGTCTAGTTTCATTTAAGAAGGCTTGGCCACCTGTCAGACTGTTAAACAACCCTTCTACGCGCAATTTATAGTCACCCTCTACGGAAGTGGGTGGCATGCGCATCATCAAAGTTTCAGGTATACCCTCCTTTACTTCTTGATGGTCCGCTGCTATTTCCACACCATTTCGCTGAATGGATGTACGCACCATCATAGGCAGCGGACTATGAAGAATGTTCACAGCAATTCTGTATACTTGACCTGGTCTAACCATGCGAGACGCAACAATAAAATACGTGCTGCAAATAAACAAAAAATATT
Organism: Cyphomyrmex costatus; assembly: GCF_001594065.2. Lineage (NCBI taxonomy): Eukaryota > Metazoa > Arthropoda > Insecta > Hymenoptera > Formicidae > Cyphomyrmex > Cyphomyrmex costatus. Next base: position 2,027 of record NW_017277600.1, on the reverse strand, counting down.
CGTTACGTTATAGTCATTTCTTATTTATATAAATCTCACAATCTTGCTTTAAGAGGCCAAACCATAAGTCGAAAAAGGTTAAGTGACATTAATTTCTCTTTTTAAACTGTTTTTACATCGTTTTTAATTGTTAGACTTATTGTCAAGCAAATTGAGCAAAATCTAATTCTTATGATCTAAAAGCATGAGTTCTCTGGCCAATGTATCATTACTTAAAACTTACGGCTTACAATCTCTTAAAGCAAGATTGTGAACTTAGGCAATCTCCTTTTCTATTGTCATATATTTAATATAATAATACTCACGAGTCTTTAATTATAACGTTTTCATTTTGACCTGAAGGATTCCGGAATCCAAATCCTGCATTTTGGTCCCATTCATCATAACGATTCCATGGAAGCCTGGGAGTGGATTCTGTTGACTCCTGGGTAAATTGGCCATTTCCAGAAGCCAAGAACAATAAGAGGATCCAGACCAACATTTTTTCTGAAATATATAATTCATTATTAATTTGTATTCTGCAAAAATATTTGAAAATACTTTCAAAAGATACTCTTTTAGATGTATCAAAAATGACACAAGGATCAACTTATAGATAACGTAAGAGTGATGATATATGACATTAAAAATATGTTTCAGAACATAATTACCGTAACCAAAACTATAGTTAACATCATACTAACTATAGTTTTGATTACTGTAGTTACATCTTGTAACATAGCACAATAAAAGACATAGAACAACACAGTAACCATTTTATTTTTGTTTAATGTGAAACAAGGATATAATTATTTAATGTGTTATGTTATATTATTTGTCTCTTTACAGAAAGTATCCAAACTATGTTTAAATTCTCTGAATGTCATCCAGATATCATTTTATCCTTATTGGTCACTGAATGTTAAACAAAGTCTGTATTTAACAGAGAAAACTGTATTGCAATTGCTATAAAATTCATTAATATAGTTGGTCTTGCCTTTAGTGCCCTACTAAATCTAAATGTATAAATTAATCGCATTGAAGAATTTTATAATGGATGTAAAGTTGCTTTCTCTGCCAAACATAGCCAAGGATAAATTGTGACATCTGGGAAACACTCAGAGGCTATGTTCCAAAGTTAACTGTCAATGCTAAAAAAACTAGTGCACATAAGGTAAATCACAGATTTTCAGTATTAGTAAACTTTGAAACAGAGTCAGCAGAATGTATCGCATAGTATCAAATATAGCATCAATTATACTATTAATTATAATATCAACAATTATAGTCAATTATGTGCTCTATTCTGTACTAGCTGTAATAAAAATCCATAATGTAAATAAATACAACTTATATATATATCCCTTTTTAGCAATATGTGTGACTCATAAGCCGTGGTCGATTTTCTGTGTTACTTAATAAGACGTACTGTCGCTTTCCGACCACTAGTGAAATCCACACATCGGAAAGCGACGATACGTTAAAGTTACGCAAAACGGAATCGCTATTGCGGGGTTAGGAGGCGCGGGCGCGCGGCGGTCAACGCCCAAACGCACATTCTTCGACTCGGTGCTCACCTCAGGATCACGATATGCTGATCAAGTTGAATCCGCCGTGTCAGCGTGTGTCGCGCACGATTAGCATCACCGTACTCAGGCGTACCTACGACGAGGATACTCAAACCAAGACGTCAGGCACTTCGGTTACACACATCGCGCGGAATCACCAGCAAAAGGAGTGGCCCGTTCGGCCCGTTTACGACAGTTACGAACGTTATGAACTCGGAGTTTATTGTCACTGGTGACAGTGCTCTGGGTCTGGTGGGTGACGCATGGGTAATTAGGATCGGAAAAGCGCCCTCATTTGTCATCTGCGAACAACAGCAAGATTGCTAACAGAACGTTGCTAGCATTGTCGGCAATGAAGGGCTACGCAGAATAAAAGGAACAGCGAATTTCAACCTATCAGAAATCATGTATTGTGGAATCAGAGAGAAACCTGAGAGCGGCCATGGAGGCCTTTTTCTTGTAATGCTTCTAACTGCCCGT